>NC_138779.1:145322678-145502678 GCF_965119305.1 Pelophylax lessonae | reverse complement strand
ATATCAAATTCATAAATATTAAATCATATAGTCCACATAAAGTGTCCATCAGGTGCAGATAAGGTGCTTCTGTGCTTCACTGTGTGCAAGGTAATCCCCTTGTGGTTGTCTACTTACCACAATGCGCTTGGTATAAGGCATTCAATTGTATCCTGCAGTGTAGTCACAGCCTTCCCTGGCAGCCTGGAATCCACAGTCTTATAGGAGAGATCCTTATTGGTGGTCCTTTATATGTTTCCCGAGTTCCCTGGTGATGACTGGTCCTGGCGCTCAGCTCCGATCCGATGGCCTGGTCATTAAGGGGGCAAATCCTTGCGGTCCAGAAGTGGTTAAACCGGCAGAGTGCTGAGAGTTGTAGTCCCTCCGGACAATGGCTGTACCCGGCCCCAGAGCGCAGCGCTGTGTGTACAGCGACCTTCCCCTCCTCTTGCTGTCCGCACACTGGCCATTATGAATTTTGAGTATATTTTATCTCTTGCGAGATTTGCACAGTATATACTTTGCACATGCTTGCACATTTGCACATTTGCACAATTTTTTTGAATTTATTTTTTTGAATTTATAACTTATTTAATATATAAGCAGCACTGCAACATTGGGTTCTTTTGTGGTTGACAATGGCTCCTGCTAATGCTGAGACCAAGGAAAGCCGCTGCTCTCGTGCACATCACTGGATTGAGATCGCACTCAGATAAGTATTAGGAGGTGCTGAGGGGGGAGCTGCACGCTGAAGGTCTTTTACCTTCATGCATAGAATGCATCTTCTTAGAACCACTGCTGATCATTGATAGTTCTGTCACCGGAGCAGCTTTTTTCAACACTAACAAAAGATCAACTAAATAATCAAATGCTCTTATGCTAAATGTTTTAACACTACTCGCATTATTTAACTGCTAAGAAATAATGTTAGCGTATGCTTACCATTGAACGATGAATATTCACGTGAAAAACTAATTAAGCTATCACTAGTTTTGCCTCAACGAGAGGAAAATTCTAGCAGAAATGGTATTAAGATTTCCCAGTGGATCAAAATTGTTCTGCATTATGTTAATTTAAATTAAATTGTTACGAGTCTGATGAAAATTTCCAGTAAGACTGGGGAAGTCCAAGATCCTTGATGACAGCGAGCGTACAATTTCAGTCTTCTTCCCTAAGCAACTTAATTAAAAAAAAAAAAACTTAAAGGCCCTTATCCTGCCTTACAGCTCCATGTTTAAAATAAGTGAAGTATAAATATTCTCTAACAAGTACACTGTTACTGACGCTAGCTTTCTTTTTGGTGGTATATTTGACACAGTATATATATATATATAGAATTGAATCTTGCGCTGCTTGATCTTAAAGTAAACCTGCAGGCTGAATAAAACTATTAAACTTCAACTTAAACTGAATAGAGGCCACCTTCAAGTGCCCGTACATCCTTTCCAATTTCTTGTAGAGCTGGAAATTGCTTCTGTAGTCCCCAGGTCTGGCCTGATCTTCACTATTGGTTTGTAAAGCTGCCCATCACAGTAATAGGTGAATAATAAGGCGCAGATGGTAGATAGGGGCAGGTCAGAGCATAGGATCTGGTTGCTTTTTACATATTAAGAGCCTCAGCCGTTCCAGAACTATAGTGTTCTGAGGAACAATATATCAATCGGAAAATGGTGGCAACTGGAGGAACCTGCTATTCATACAAGATCCACACATTAGATTGACAGGATTGTGCAAAGTGGTGAAACCTCATTGGTTCACACTGTTGAACTTTTCCTTTACAGTTAGAGTTTTTCTGTGTTAGCGATTACAGTAAGTTTACAACAATAAAAAAAAAAGGTACTTATCTGTATTTAAAAGGATTTTTGAAATTAAGGTATAGCTGGATTTGCTTATGGTCTATTATATCTGCCTAGAGTTCAACTCAACACCTGAGCGTTGCACTTTTATGCATTTTTTTGCACGTTTGTCACACATTGTGAACATTTTTTGTACATTTTTGCATGCTTTTTTTTACAGCTTTTTCATGTATTTTTAGAACTTGGGCATCCTTGTATAAACCAATAGAGAACAGTATAATTCGTGACATCCCATGTTGCTGTGTGTTTATTCTTCCTGGGTTATTCGTATGTTTCCTGGTGTCCAATGTGTTTTTTTGGTGCTATGTGCTCTGTAACTATGTCCAATGAAATTGCGTGTTTCATGGCAGCAGCTGCAGTAACCTCAATATTTTTTAATTGGAATGAGAGAGAGAATTGGCATTTTTTCAAATCGAGAATGAATGGGGCAGTTCTGGGATGTGCACCCTGTCCTACTGTACGTTCACATGAGGAGTACACGAGGATGTCAGTGAAGTTCAGTTTGAGTTGTATTAATCCTGTTCACTAATCTATTTACACATTTATGATGAGCTGCTGGGTTTACTTAGTAATTGTTTGGAGTGCATGGATGCAAACTTCAAAATCAATATACCTTCTGTTAAAAGATTAACTATCACACTACTGTATTGTGGCAATATATTACATTATACCCTCATGAATAAGGATAAAACAAATCCTAATGCCTGACACTTTTACCCACTTGCCAACCATGCTATAGCCGAACGGCAGCTACACAGCATCCAGGGGTCAGGGCAACACAGATCAGGGTTTTGGGCCAATCACAGCAGCCCTTTACCAAATGATCGCACCATTCAATGACGAAGTGATGCCTTTGTCAACAAACTGGGATCATGCCTGGTTCAGCTTATGCTACTGTGGAGTTTCTCTCTCCTCTCCTCACACACTGTATCGGTGTGATTGGAGGCGATCCTGAGTGCCATCAGTGCCAATACAGTGCTAATCAGTGCCCATACAGTGCCATCAGTGTCACTTCAGTATCACTACAGTGCTGTCAGTCCCTCTACAGTGCCATCAGTGCCACTACAGTGCCCCTACAGTGCCACTTCAGTGCCTCTAGAGTTCCACTACAGTGCTAATCAGTGACTCTACAGTGCCATCAGTACCACTACAGTGCTATCAGTGCCACTACAGTGCCATCAGTACCAATACAGTGCCCATACAGTGCCTTCAGTGCCACTACAGTGCTCCTACAGTGCCACCAGTGCCACTACAGTGCCCATACAGTTCCATCAGTGCCACTACAGTGCGCCTACAGTGCCACTACAGTACTCATCAGTGTCCTACGGTGCCACTACAGTGCTCATCAGTGAACATACTGTACATGCAGTCAGTGAGTGCTTATCAGCGCTTATCAGTGATCTTCAGTGCAATTAGTGTCCTACGGTGCCATCAGTGAGTGCTCATTAGTGCCACTACAGTGCTCATCAGTGCTACTACAGTGCTCATAAATGTCTCTAGAGTGCCCGTGTAGTGTTCATCAGTGCCCAATAGTGCATATCAATGCCCATCAGTGAGTGCTCATCAGTGCCACCCTATCAGTGGATCCTTATCAGAGGCTGTCAGTGCCATAAAAAATGTACACAAAAAGCATAAAAAAATGCGCTTTCATTTTCTTTTCACGTTTTCCAAAAACTTGTGGAAAAAAATGACGTATTCAAAAGACTCATTATGCCTCATAGATTATATGTTGGGGTGTTTATTTCCAAAATGGGGTAATTTTGTGGGTGTTTCCATTGTCCTGGTGCTCCAGGGCCTTCACAACTGTAATAGGTAGTCTAAAAATTAGATGTGTAATTTATGTCCCTAGAACACTTGACAGTGCTCCTTGCATGTTGGGCCTCTCTATGAGGTCAGGTGTAAAAGTCTCAAACATGTGGTATCCCCATACTCAGGAAGAGAATTAGAATGTATTTTGGGGTGTCATTTTTGTTATGTACATGTGTTAGAAATTTCTTATAAATGGACAACTTTGTGTAAAAATAAAAAAAAAATTGCATTTACTTTCCACATTTTCCAAAAATTGTGGAAAAAAATGACATGTTCAGAAGACTCATTATATCTCATAGAATATGAGTTGGGGTGTTTGCTTTCTAATATGGGGTCATTTTGTGGGCGTTTGCATTGTTCTGGTGCTCCAGTGCTTTCAAAAGTGTAATAGGTAGTCAAGAAATTTAGATGTGTAATTTATATCCCTAGAACACCTAATGGCAGTCCTTGCATGTTGGGCCTCTCTATGTGCCATGGCTGTGAAAAAGTCTCACACATGCAGTGTCACCATACTCAGGAGGAGTAACAGAATGTGTTTTGGGGTTAAGTTGCAAGTTAATATGACAATTTAGTGAAAAAAAAAAATTGTTTTGCAAAGAATTGTGGGAAAAATTACAACTTCAAAAAACTCACCATACCTCTTACTAAATACCTTGGAATATCTACTTTCCAAAAAGGGGTAATTTGGTGTGCATTTGAACTGTTCTGGCTATTAGTGTCTTAAGAAATCAATTTTAAGTGATCAATTTTCAATGATTGGCACCATAGCTTGTAGTATCTATACCCTTCACAAAGACCAATTAATATAAACTGATTTGGGTTATTTTTACCAAAGAAATGTAGCAGTATAAATTTTTTTTAAAATTTATGAAAAAAAATACTAATTTGCAAAATATTATAACAAAAACAAAATAAAAATGCTATTTTTTTTTTTACAAAATGTTCCTTTTTATTTTATTTATAGTGCAAAAAAAAAAAAAAAAACAGTGCTAATTGAATATCACAAAAAAGGACTCAATTTGTGTGAAAAAAATGTCATATGGGAACAGTGTTGCATGAGTAACTGTCATTCAAAGTGTGAGAGTGCTGCAAGCTGAAAATTAGTCTGGTTAGGAAGGGGGTATACTGTACGTGCCCAGTAGACATGTGGTTAAACCTTGACATGTGTTATTAAACTGTACCTATTGTCGCAACTACTAAGTGTATCCAGGTAGATTATACCTTCTTTTTTTATTAATAAATTAGGTTTTTCATTTTGTGTTAATTGGTAATGGATATAATGTTCCCTTATAGACTTTTTTAACTTTTTGTCTTTTTAAATTGTATTTAGTAATAATAACCAAGGACCAAAATGTGCAAATAAACATGGTTTATGGGGGCATGGTTTGGATGGCTTCTTGTGCAGCTATTCTTCTTCGATCCTCCTCTCCTTGCCTGCTTTCCACAGCACACTGAGGCTCTGCTGACCATGAAAAAGGGTAAACAGAAGAGACCAAAGGATTCTAAACTCCTGGTCAACTCCTCCCGATCCTCCTTGGGACCCCCACCACTAATTAAAGTATTTGGGGCATGAAAGAGCATACACCATCCATGCTTCCAAGATAGCTCCGGCTCACTCTGCAGCAGCTCTTTCTTCCTCCACTGAATCCATTGGTGAGCCCACAGATGAGCACAGCTTCAATAGCATTTTGACACCACCGATTTCCTCAGCTCCTCTAACCTGCTCCACCTCACTGGCCACTCTCTCCACAGCAGTTCCAGTGGTGGATTACCTGTCTCCTTTCTTCCCTCCATGCCTGACTGCAAACAGTGGAGCAGGCGCCACCTTTTCCCCCGGTCATCTCCCGGTCAGTGGGAGATTTCCACAGTAGAGTGGAATCCTCAGTGCTCTTTACCTCAATGCACCTGCACTAGATGGGGTCGATTCCCCCTCAGCCTGCCAGGCACCATGAATCAGGCTGAGACAGAAATGCAGTAAAAATTATACCTTTAATGTAATAGTAAAAATTGATGCAGAACTATAAAAGTAGTCAAAACATAAGCCAGGGGTCAGAAGCCAAAACAGAAAGTCAGATGAGCCAGTGATCAGGAAACCAGAAATCAGCATAGTCAGAGGCAGAGGAACAGGATCAAAAACCAGAAGAGACGTCATTCGTGCAATGTCTTTCACAGGAACACCACAGAGAAACTCCAGATATGTTTACCAGGCGAAGGCAAGAAAGGAATGCACAAGGCAGCTTAAATAGCCAGAAGGGGCTGGCTGTAGGCGGAACTGACAAGCAGATAATGATAACCAGGTGAGCCACTGAGGAAACAATGAGTGCTGATAATTATCTGACAGCTGGACAGCCTGAGCACAGAGAAGAGAGCTGCTGTGAGCCCAGCCACAGTCACACCTCAACAAGGGAAATCTAAACACCACCAGGTCTCTTCAAAGGGATCACCTACTACTAATCTGCTTGGAACACAATAATTTCCTGCACCCTCTACCTCTGCCAATGTGCAACCCTCCACACCTCAGACCTCCTCAAGGGGGTCCTCACACTTTCCACGGAGCTCACACCCTGTGTGGTTCATGGATACATGGGTGTCTTCTCTCAAGACCCTTTACCCTCAAACACAACAAATCTACAAAAGGGCTCAGAGTTTTGGTAATTGAAGCCATCCACAATGATACTTCGTTGGTGGGGGAGGTTTCAGAAACTATGTAGATGTGAAAGCTTTTTGATTTTTCCACTTAAAAGATAAGCATACCTTTGTAACATGTTAAATCCCTATTCAGGGTGTAATAGACCCCCCTTCCCTTCCCTGAGTCCCTGTTTTGACAGCGAGCAGGGGATCTTTTCCTCCCATTCGCTGCCGCAATCTAAAGAAAACATCCGCCCACCCAGCTGCGTCATCCATTCACAGTGTTCTGTGAATTTGAAAACGACAAGTTCCAATAGCCTTTGCAGCTAATGGCTTGTAGTTCTCAATCAACTACTACAGCACTGTTGAGCTCTCTGATAGTTCCTTCTCTCTTTCTGTCAGTGTGTATCTGCCTGCCCGTACAAGGTATGAGCAGAAACTGACAAGTTTGCAGGAGTCCTGCACGGTACCTACAATCTGCTGATAGTGTGTGCAATGCTTTACAGGCTCCAAGTAAAAAACATAATGAATGCACATTTTCTTACCTGTGAAAAGATGTGCATTTATTATTTTTCTTAAAAAGGTGAACCTATCCTTTAATACATTAGCCCTCATTTAGTTCACACAATATTATTTTTATTGAAGAAAAGTATAGTATACAATTAGTATAAATGGTCGTCTAATAATAAATTATACTAATCTTTGGGAGAACAGCTGAAGAATACAAGATGGCCCTGTTCAAACAGTTACAGAAATAAATGATAAATCAGGATCCACGAGAACAAAGGAGGGAAGCATTAATAGGGTAGAGAAGGATATCAAGGACCAGGATTGAAAATATGTATTTGGATAGATCTACTTATTACAAAATCTTCTATCATAATAAGGCAATGCTAACAAAAGAACCCTGGTCATTTACAAGTTGTTGAATATGAGAGAAAGTATGTCATTCTTTGGTTCTTGGGAGGGGGAAAATATTATAAAAAAGCATATAAGAGGAGATGTATCTAATATGTGTGTACCATATGTATCCTGAACTTTGTGGGTAAGAGGCAAAAAAAAAGCTTTAGTTCTGGTACACACATAGTTGTCAAGTTAAAGGTTAAATGATAGTAGGGTTGGGATAGAGGGGGAGAAAGAGAGAAAAATAAAAAGAAGAACGAGGAGAGGGGGGAAGTTAGGTATATTTGGAAGCATAAGGGGGGAGAGAAAGGGGAGGGGGGTGCCTACCCTGCTCCCTCTAGGTATTGCTGTGTTTGATCCTCACCACAGCAGGGTCACGTATAAACGTTGAGAGAGGGGGTGGCTTATGTAGAGGGGAGAACTGCAGGTCCAATTTAATTTGTGTGATTATGGTTGTTCAATACTCAATACTCAATGAAAAGGGGATATAGCAATGTGCATGGTTTTTCTAAATTTACTCAGAAGCGTTATGTAAATGAGAGAATTCTGCGGCCATCTGAAAGTGTGTCCAGACCACTTCTTGCTACAGTTTAGTTGGTGTGTCCCGAGTTATGTGTATCAATTCCTCCATTTCTGCTATTTTGTGTATACGATAGAGTAATTTTTTGATTGAGGGAGGGTAGGGAGAACCCCAGTGCAACAGCATGCACTGTTTCGCAGCTTTGACCATATGCATGGCTAATGATTTGTGATAGTTTTGTGTGGAAGAGATAAATGCTGTAGGAGAAATTGTGCAGGGGAATGATCTATTTCATAAGTGGTTACATATGAGATGATGCGCCTTACTTCATGCTAAAAGGGTTGGATACACGGGCATGACCACCATATGTGCAACAGCATACCCCGGGCTAAGAGGCATCGCCAGCAGGTCTCAGGGATTTCTGGGTGAAATTTATGTAGTAAGTCTGGAGTGCAGTACCAACGTGTTTGGATTTTGTATCCATTTTCTTTGGAGGAAACATTTATCAAGCCTGTATGAATATTTCAATAAATCTTCTCCCAGTCTTCCTGTGAGAGAGATAAGGATAAATCTCTCTCTGAGGATGTGCAGGCTTTGCTCTAGTTTGGGGAGTGCATATCAAAGAGTAGGGAGTATACGGTGGAAATGAAATTGTGTTGTGGATATTTTCTTAAGCATAACATTTCAAATGGAGTAAGTGTTCCTGAACAGGGTGATTTTTTTTACTTAAGGAGCGTATGTAGTGTGCAAGTAAAAGGTGTGACCAGGGAGGTATGGGTGTTGATGCTAAAGATGTGCTAGATAAGAAGCTGCCCTTGTCATAAAAGTGGTATATGAGTATTTGGTTGTGGGACCAATGGTCCGATAGAAATTGGTGGTTCCTTCCCTGGGGGGAAGCCTGGGTTTAATCTGAGTGTTTTTTTTGTTGCTGCCACTGGGTAAAGTTGACAAAGGGGGCAGAGCCCCTGAAACGCATTGTTGCCCGCCCACATCTAAGCATCGGTTGTGTTATAGTTTAGCAGTATGACCACAAAATACTGTTCGCTTCCCCACTGTGGGTTTGGCACCGTGCTTAATAGCCCACTCAATCAACATGCTCATAATCTATCCAAAGCATCCTCTCATTTCTTGGATTTTTTTTACAAATCCTATGCTCTGGTTACAATGTTTTTTACATGAGTTGAATCAGATCCATCCCTGATCTGCACTAAGCAGAAGCTCAAAATTATTTTTCACCCCATGCTTGCCCCTGCTTGTCCTCATTTGGGCTTTAAGTGGTTGCCCAGTACAATCCATGAGATCTTTTTTTTTTTTTTTCGGTCGTCCACTCGCGAGCAACAGTCCCTTTACTTGTTTGCTGTTATTTCATTATTTTCTTGGACTCAAATCCTAGTACACACAACGAGATTATCGGACAAATTAATGTCTCTTTTATTTCTGCATGCTAGTCTCCATATCAAAAACAATTAGGCTACTAAAGTACGTACATTCTGGTAAAACAGAATAAGAAGTTTAGAAGAGATGTATTGTATTTGTGTCGTATTATCAGACAAAAAGTACACTGATTAAACAAAAATCGTATGATCTGGTATTGTATGAGAAATTGTCGTGTTTGTTCCTTCTGAAAATTTTGGACGAAAGCTGTGTCCTAACAATAATTTCAAAAGTGGTATTTTTTGTAAGATTTTCTGATTGTGCATGGGGCCTATTTTTGGACAATGAGCTTTGGGAGGATATACATGTGCTACTTGTACATCCTTAGCTCAGCTCTTCCATGAGTTTTACTGTGACCTTTACAATAACCCAACGATTCCTCATAACCCCCAAGACCTGACCTGTTTGCAGAATATACAGTCTTGCCTAAATAAATAAAAAAATGCCCACTATTTCTGCTCCAGACATCTCCATGCTCAATTCTCCTAACACAATTGAAGAGGTGATAGCCACGACTAAACACTTTCCCACAAACAAATCCCCTGGGCTGGGCAGTTTACCATATTCGTATTACAAAACCTTCTTCCGCATTCTCTTTCCACTCCACATATTACTACAGTGTTTAACAACTTCCAGTCTGTGTCAGCTCTGATGTGCCTCTCCTATATGTAAAAAAAAAAAACTTTTTTTTTGCTAGAAAACTACTTGAGAATTTTAATGCACAAAAACATATTATAAAAACTATATTTTTGGTAAAATTTTGAGTACTATCCATAATACTTTTTTATTTGCACTAACATGCAATTTTTCATTGCAAGCTTTGAGGGGGGGGGGGGGGTCCCCCTCTTCAAGGTCCAAGCAGACTGCTTAGACCTTGAAGAAGGGTACACCCCGAAATCATGTCCTGAAAAATTGTATGCTAGTGCAAATAGTACAGAGAGTACTAATTTGTTTCTGTTGCAAGTGCAGTAGTATGGCTACAATCACCTCAAGCTTTGGTAAAATATGCAAGATGTTATGCCAAGTAAATAGATACCAAGCATGTCATACTTTAAAATTGTGTACACCTGAGGAACGGCGCCAAACTATGGTACCTAAACAATCTCCCTAAGAAACGCTTTAAAAGCCTTTACAGGTTTGCAGTTTAAAGTTATACAGGAGGTCTGGAGCTAGAATTATTGCTCTCGCTCTGATATTGAGGCGATACCTCACGCATTTGATGCAATTGCTGTTTATATTGTGCGTGGGACTGACGCATGCATTCAAATTTGTGCGTGAGCACGGGGGGGGGGGGGGGGTGGTTTGGGGATGGGGGTGCTTCAAATTTTTTAATTTAAGGTGTTCTAATTTTTTTTATTCAATATTTTAATTGACAACATAGAAAACCCACAATAGGGGCGAAATTACAGAAAGGAACAGATTATCATTGCATTTCCAATGAATGAGAGCTCATATCATACCATGAACCACAGAAGAATATTCATTAGCCATTGCAGAAATGAATGAGAGAAGCAATAAGCCCCTAATACCATTTGTTGCATAACCAAATAGGGGGAAAAGTGGAAGGAGAAGGGAAAGAGGTTGTTGGCCTCCAGCGGGCCTGGGACTCATTCTTCCAACAGGACCAAGGCCAAAAAAGTAATGGCTCTAGAAGTAAGGAGTTGAAGCCTGGTGGGAGACAACAGTCCACCCAAGGTTACCAGACTTTGAGGTGCTTGGGGACCCTATCTAGTATTGTGTCCTAACTTGTGATTCTGTTCTTAGTTTCTGAAATACAACGTGTGGGGGGTCTTCTAGGCATTCTCTATTGATGTTTAGAAGCTGTCATAACTTGTATAGAGAGTTTTTTTAGTTGAGCTCTTGTTAAATCTGGGGGACAATGGTTAAGTAAGGTGAAAGCAGGATCAGGCAATAAGGGTAGAGCAACTAAAGTAGCTATCATTTTGAAAACTTCACCCCAAAATTGCTGCACCATCACACATCTCCACAGAATATAGGCATGGGTGCCCCTCTCTTTGCATCCCCATAAATAAACAGGGGGATAGGTTTGCAAAAAGTTTGAAACTCTTACCGGTCAGGTACCAACACATTAAAACTTTTTAATGTGTTTCTAATTGCTAGCATTTCTGCAAGGAAGATTTAGTTGTTGGCCAAATGTCATCCCAGTCCTCCTGCTCTAAGTTGTAAACCCAAATCTGAGGTCCAATTAACAGCATGGGAGGGGAGAGTAAGAGATTAAAATGTTTTTTCCAAAAAAATCCAAACCTATGCTTAATTTCCTTACGAAAAGCAAACGACACAGGATCACAAAATCCGTTTTATATGTCCCTCGGGGACAATGGGAGTTGGCCTTCCCACACATGACCAATTACTATCTAGCCGCCCAACTCACTTTGTAGCCTATCTGCTGGAGTGAAATGGAGAAGTTACACCTAATCCCCCAACCACCCCAACTCCAGTGAAGCTACTCTACCCCAGTCCCACCTGCTGAGACCTATCTCTCTACTGCACACTTTGTGAAGACAGGCTAAAAAATCTATACTTCTTCATTAACCCTCCTCTTATGTTAGCTTTCTGTTACTATCCATGATGTTAATGGGTCGGTTTTGACCCGTGTCTTAAATCAGCCATAGAATACCCTCTGAACAATTATTTATCACCCAATTTGTTTCTTACCTCTTGGTTACCTTGTTAGGCTTCTTTATCCTTGAAAAGATTGGTTTTAATATTTTTGGTGTGACCCCCTTAGACCTTTCTTTTGATAGCATACCTTTCATTTTCAAATTAAAAAAATGGTAAAATAAAGTCAGCAACTCTGAAATGTATTGGTCCTATGTTTCTACACTTTATTTAGAGAAGCAGACAAGCAGGCAAAGAGATAGGCCCCTCCCTAACTACAGCTCACAGGGTTGAGAGGTGATTGGCTGTCAGTGTTACTAAGCAGAGAGAGTGTTTATGATTTCAGTTTTGGCACTTATTAGTGTCCTATATTATAACTGGGTCAGAATTGACCCTAACACCATAAACGTCTTATTTTCACCACAGTATTTTAAAATTTAGTGAAAAGGATTCTTTTTCTATTAGATTGTTTAAATAGAGGTTCCTGACAAAGTAAAAAAATCTTGATGCAATAAACAAATTTATGTGATACTTATAGACATTCAAAACCTGAAAACGGGTCGGTTCTGACCCTAACATAAGAGGAGGGTTAAAGCAAAAAGCAAGGGGCAGGGGAAACTGTCCAGCAGCGCATAACCTCAGAGGGATAGTTGTAAAGCCCACTGCAAAGCAAGCATTGTACAAAATGTGAAAATATCTCCTGAATCCCTTTCAACTGCCCTCTGAAGAGTGACACGCTGCAGAGTACTCTTATGAGGGCAAACATCTGCATAAATGTGCTAAGTGTTGTGCCGATGACCTTATTGGAGTGAATGAAAGGGTCTCAAGGAAATATATGTGTAGCACTGTAACAAACTATAAAAGATGATTGCAGAAGTTGCAAAGTAAAAACTGAAAGACAAAATATAAACAAAGAGGCGGGTAGCCCAATGGACTATACACATTGCCCCTGATTACTAGCTAGAAAGTACAGCTTGAAGCAGCCATGGGTGATTGCAGGGACACTGTGAAAACAAATGGGAAAAGACAAGCACAACCTCCATAGTGTAGTAAACCAGATGAACAAAATATATTAATAATTAAAAACTCTTCACTACCTCAGCTTCCATAGCAACCTCCTTCCTATTCACTCCATATTTTAACAGCAGTCAGATGCCTAGTTGCCCTCATATGGAAATGTGAGAAGCCTCCTTCCCTGGTGAAACGGCACACAAGAATCCGGAATGTATAGAGGATGGATTACCTAACTGCCTCCCTTAACCTCCCTGGCGGTATGATTATTTCGGATTTTAGGTGCTGAAAGCGGTACCATTATTTTGCTAGTAATTCTTAAGGATAAGCAGCCCAAACCAACTATTTATATATGATTTTTTTTACTGTGTGTTCTTCTTTATAACATCCCGGGTATGATAAAGTTTGAAACACAAAATCCTAAATTATAATATAATAAATAACAATAAAATAATAACAAATAATAATATAATAATAATAACACTTTTTTTTCAATAAATTATAGTAATCAAAAACACTGACATTTTTTTTGGTCAAACAAGGAGGCAATATTATTGCATATTTCTTCAGTAAACGTCCCGGGTATGGAAATTTTTAAAACAGGGTACAGCACAAAGTCCAACGTCACAGTCAGGACAATAGAACCACGTTTCTTTACGGATTTTCAGTACAGTGTCGTCACGTCTGGAAAAGCAAGCGCACACATCCTTGTGGGTGCAGGCTTCTTTTCCGTTGGTGGAATGTAGTCCATAAAGTGACAACCAGTCAGGCATTCGGAGTTCACAACACCAGCAGCATGGCGTCCGGATCTACTTACAGCCGTTGGTGTTTGGTGCGTGAGGAATTTCAGCTTGGCAATTTTCCACACAAAGTCGGCATGAACCACAAGCTTGTCACTCTTCTTTTTTAGGAGAATAAATGCGTTCCACAAACATTGTTCCAGAAGATGCCTGAATATTTTTTTAAAATATTTTTTTTGTTGTTACCGCATTGCCAGATAAAAAATCATGGCCTGGTCAGCTCTGTCCACACCTCCCGTGTTATTGTAACCCATTACCAGTTGGGGTTTCATCACATCTTTTCCACCTTTTGTGTGTAGCATGACAGTAGAGATGTTGTGGATGGTACTCATTAGGCACACATCTTTTTTGTCGCGCCATCTCAGTGCCAACATTTTTCCTTTCTGCCAGGCAACTATTTCTCCAGGCTTGAGCTTTTTGTTGGCAAAGGTGGAGGGCATGTCACGCCGGTTAGCCCTAATGGTCCCATACGCATCCGTCTTGTTCTGAAGAAGGAACTCATACAGTTCTGGGGATGTATAAAAATTGTCTGTGGTGACACAGTACCCCTGATTCAGCAATGGCTCAATCAGCATCAGAACTGAAGCGGTTGCCATTCCATAGTTGCTGAACCTTTTGTTGAATTTGGTTCCTTTTCCGTTGTATAGGACCGAATTCCAAATATATCCAGAGCTGGATTCACACAGCATAAATTACTTTATGTCAAAGCGTGCTCTCTTGGACGCAATATTCTGTATCCAGCTGAGCCTTCCTTTATAGGCCATTAGACTTTTGTCTATACAAATGTCTCTTTCTGGCACATAGGACTGCTGGAAATTTTTCAAAATGATTTGATAAATGTCCCAAATCTTTTTGAGCTTTGGAGCTGGATGAGAAGTCTCGTCAAATTCGTCATTGTTTGTAAAGTGCAAATACTTCATAATGAGCGAAAATTTGTATTCGGACATAACCGTGCCAAAAAAAGGAGTGGCCAGTAATTTGTTGGTGGTCCAATACCACTTCTGCAGGGGTTTCCCCACCACTCCCTGCAGAATAATTAGGCCCAGAAATTTCCAGATGTTCGCTTTGGTCACGGGTTCCCACATCCTGCTCCTTAAAAACCGCTGATGCGCTGCAGCTTGTTGCTTCTGGTACCGATTGGTTTCCACAACAATCTTTTCAATAACCTCATCGGTCAAAAAGAGTTGCAGGTATGCCAAGGGGTTGTCATCCTCAACATCCACTTTGATACCAGGTGCTCCGGTAAACGGGAACCTTGGGGGTGCTATGTGCTCCGTACCGCAGTAGATCGAGCACCAAGTCCGCTCAACGCTGGGCACAGTCGCAGGCTCATCGCTGAAATCGCTTTCTGCATCCGATGACGAACTTCCCCACAAATCACTATCACTCCATTCTGCAAACGATTCTGTGTCGCTGTTGCTGTTCTCCAGCAGGTCATATACCACTTTTGAGGTTGCGGCGCGCTTTTTTGATGCCATGGTCGCTCTGCAGTATCCAGACACAAGGTACAAGAAAAATGCAGGAAGGGCAAAGGAGAAAGCACTGGGGGGCAAGCTATGGTCAATTTATTTTATTTTAGTAATGTAATCCAATAGGATTACAGTGTATCAGTGTGTTTGTGCTTTTACTTTTTGAATTTGCCTCCGGCTCCACCCACCTGCGAACGTCACGTCGCAGGAGATGGAAGCCGTGGCACACAGAGCATCGGGAGGAAGATCCACCGCCGCACACTGCCCGCATACATCGCTGGATCCCGGGGAAAAGGTAAGTAACCCCTCTACCAGGATCCAGCGATCTTCCTAGCGGTACCCCGAGTGTGGCTCGGGGTTGCTGCTTTTGGCACTGAAATTTAACCCCGAGCCACACTCGGGAATATCGCTAGGAAGGTTAATAACTCCTGTACAAACACGAGCAGGAGGTCAGACCCAGCTCTGGCCTGCAGTCTAGACATTTAGGCACTTAGTTCTGCTTCCTACTATCTCTCTCTTTTTTTTTTTCCCTCCTTCCCTTCCTACCTCTTTTTCTTCTGATATTAACTATAGGTATCCATGTACTGTGATGTACATCAAGTTACTTAACTTTGCCAAACTTTCCAAGATTCTTCCTCCTTGGCTCATACTGGTATTTACTTAGTTGCTTTATAATAACTCTCTCCACCAGTTTTATCTGTATTTTATTTGTGATGGAAAAAACCACCACTGTTCTGAGATATGATTTTACACTATGAGACTGCTAGAGGGTTTTGATGTATGGGTTGCCTCCTATGCTTAAGCAACTTTTTTATGCATACTCCGTGGTTACCCTGTATTCTTTTTGAAAAATCTATATTAAAAATGGTCAGTATTAAAAAAAATATTCATCAATTGATTTTTTTTTTTTTTAAGAGGCATTGAAACATAAACATAAAAATACCATTGAATATCAAATTATTTTGGCATCTCATAGTGGGTGGGATATAAGGCAGTAACTGAACATCTTGTCCCTGAAGTTGATGTGTTGAAAACAGAAAAAAAAATGAGCAAGTGTAGGGATTTGAGCAACTTTGACATGGGCCAAATTGTGTTGGCTAAACGATGGTGTGAGAGCAATTCCAAAGCTGTAGCTCTTGTGAGATTTTCCAGGTCTGCAATGGTCAGGACCTACCAAAAGGAGTCCAAGGAAGGAAAACCGGTGAACCTGTGACAAGGTCATGGGCAGCCAAGGCTCATTGATACATATGGGGAGAAAGGTGGACTGCGTAGTTTGATCCAGGAAAACATATACTATAGCTCAAAATGCCAAAAACCTAATGCTGGAAACCTTTATTATTTAACAAAACAACAGTAGGCATGAAGGTTTGTCATAAATGATAAGTGGTTGGTTATTTAACAGAGTCATTTGATGCTTGTATTGGAGGGGGACTTCCGGTTTTGGCGCCTCATGTGAGTGGCTTTGAGGGTGAGTTACTAAAAGCAAATAGACTGTCCAGTTGCACCCTGCAAGGGTATTGGCTACAGACCTTAGTAAATGAGGAGAGACTCTGCTAACCTCATCCAATCATGAGCTTGCAATAATACTGTTTATTTTCCTTGCATACGATTGGGTATTATTTCCAAAGTGAAGCGTTACCTCATTTACTAAGCTCTGGAGAAAATTTCTTTGCAGAGTCTGTTTGCCATTAGTAAATCAACCCTATATTTTCCCTTGCCCCTTCTCTTGCTCACTCATTTCTTGTACTGAGGGTCCTGAGAATCATAAATGCAGGTATACTTCCTCACCATCCCAATGAATATTTCTTGAAACAGAAAATACGTCATGGTCAGACTCAGAGACCTCTAGCTATGGCAGTAGAGAGGTTCTCCTGACCAGCTGGATAAGTTCACAAGCACGTCACAGTGCAGGGTCTAAGTACTAATTGTTATTCACCAGAGCTTCTGATTGTGGAGATATGTTTTTTTGCATATTAGTATCAGGTAACAGTCCTCACAATTGCCCCACTAGGAGATAAGCAATCCAGGGTACAGTAGCAGATATAGCAGGTAGGGATCAAGCTGAAACTTAGTTAGTTAATAAGCCAAAGGTCAGTAACAAGTAGTTGTAGGTTAAGCTCAAGTGGGAGCATAGTCAAAGAAAAAGCCAAAGGTCGGTAACAAGCAGTAGTGGAGCTGTAGGTACACAACGGAGCAAGATATTGACAGGAGAGTGGACAATAAATTAGCAAACAGGAAGTGCAGAAGCATGGCTTAAATATGAGGTTCATGAGATGAGTAAGGAGTTCAAGGTTCTCCAGGAATATGGAAAGATTATCCAAGGAATCAGCGATTACGTCTAGATCTTTATTGAAGAATGATCATATCACAGAAGCCATAGTGCAACTTTTTTTTTTGGTACCTAGCAACCGGAGAATTATTCACCAGTTTCTGTAAAATCTGATTGTACAATCTCTTTTAGATCTATCATCTCCTATGTAGTTCAAGAGCCTGATTTAATATGAAGTGAATGGATTATTCAGGTTCTATTTCATTGTTCTGGTAAATCTAAAGGAAATTGTACAATCAGATTGCATAGTGTATGGCCAGCTTTATACAAGTACATAGGAGAAAGTGAACAAGAAAACTTAGTTGTCAGGCCCAGGGCCATCTTAGTTCACAGGCCAACATGGACACTGCCCAGGGACTACAGGTGCATGGGGGGCCCCCTGTAGTTCCCCGCCCACTCCCGTAGTTTTCAGTGCTCCTTCATCACTTTTTTTACTGCTCCAAACACAGGGGATGAATAGGACAGGAGAGCCAGTTGAATTGGATCAGTAAACATCCCTCCAGCACAAGCAGCAGTGGTAAGATCATGCCCAGATCTAGGGCAGTACTGGGGAGGAGTGGGCCTCCCTCCTTCCAAGCCCTTTACCACCCCTGACTCTTGCCGGCAGTCTCCTATCCCGCATGGTACACATTTGAGCACACCACTAAGAGCACCTACTCTGCATACGATTCCCTTACAGCTACGATGTGCACAGTGTATAGCTAGCTACTGCAACTAAGTTGCCGTTCTGACCATGGAATTTCACAGGTCGGAACTACAACCAGTAGCTAGTCATACACTGTGCACACTGTAGCTGTGTATAGCTAGCTACTGGTTGTAGTTGAACAAGCACGCGTAGAGACGTCAGGTATAGGCAGAAGTAGGAACATCACGGACCGGTCCCTTAATAAAGTCACGTGTTTAGTGAAGCAACGCATCGGGATGAGCCGGGTGACGTCACTTCCAGTCTACGGCCAAAACCGGAAGTCCCTGATCGATAACCGCATTTGCGGCTGCTTGTCTTTACTTACCTGAATTTACTTGTTTTTTTTTAAATAAATTTACCTTACATACTTCACCATTAGTAAACAGTGGATACTAAAGAGGCCCCATTAGAAGCCCCCACCTGTGAAGGAGGAATATACTATCACCAGCCTGAGTGGTTACTACAACTAAAACGCCTTTATTGGTGTAATTGGAGGTGAGCGGCCATTGCACCTACTTTAGATTTTTGCTCACTTCTGGTGACACGATTTGGAATCTCACAAAAGTCACTTGAATATTTGTGGAGAATCACTATAAGTCACACCACTTCTAAGCAATAACTGCACATGGACATTGAATATCTGTGAAGAATCACTACTAGTCACATACTGTGAAGCAATTTTTTGCACATGAACTTTATATTCTGCTTTTGTCACCTCACTTTAATTACTGGATATATGGTTATTTCTGATGTTATGTCACTGATGTTTTTTTGAGCACTTACTATTTGTGCGCTATTGCTATTTATTGCCTATTTTACATTTCATCATGTCTTGCACATTATACCATTGGTGATTAAACACACATTTTTTACATCTTTCATTTATTTTTTTGATTGTGGGAATTGTCACATTTTGAACATTTATTACATTGTGTCAAGACACACACCTCTTCTATTTTTGTGAATTTGCACAACATTTTTTCTATTTTTTCCATTTTATGGGACTTTGCATATCGCATATTTGGAAACACTTCATCTTAGTCTTATCTAGACACATATTTCGTTTCATCTGCCATTTGATGCATCTTTGCACAGTCTCTACTACTTGCCACTTTATGCTCTTTTGCACATCATCTGTGATTTTATGTGATTTTGCACACTGTTTTTTGTGATTGTATGTTATACCCAGCTGTAGGAGTCTTCCACGGTGTTCTGAAATCTTACCATTCTAACTTTATATATCTTCTTGAACACTACATGAAACTAGCGCCGATTCAACCCTTTTACCTTCATTATTGTTAGTACCTTGTGATAGTACAGAATTGGCTGCCCTTTTCGTATAGGACCTTTGTCCTATTATTACTTGTTTCTTTAGACTATTACCCTTAAACCCACCATCTTCCCACATCCTATACCTGAGTGGTAGCGCATAGGCTCTCGTTTCAGTTTTTCTCATGCTTGATTTGAGAGGTTTTAAGGAATACGTTTTAATTGTTGAGCAAATTTTAAAATAGGGAGATACCTTTAATCTTGGTATTAGACTTAGAGTAATATTGGGCTAAATTCCATGGCAGAGATATGGAGTCATTTGGATTGGCACGGATAAAATGCTTAATCTGTAGGTAAGTGTAGTGGTCGAAGTTGGACAAGCCATATTCAATCTGAAGGGATCTAAAAGTTTTGGGTGCTGGATCTATCATCAGTTCATCTATCCCTTTAATTCCTTTGGTCACCCATCGAGTGACTTTTAAGCCCAGAATGATAATGGGCAAACTGAGTAGAGGCAGAGGGAGCAAGATAGTAACGGGATCTTGGAAAGGTGTGGCTAGTAGGATATGCCAAGCTTTAAAAGAAGCTAGAACAGTAGGGGACAATGCTTGATGATTGTAATATTAGCTAGCTAGAAGAATGTTATAAAGGTTATATCCCTATGTTTGAAAACATTCTAGTTCTTCCTACCTGGTGCTTATGGCCTGAAAGAACCAAGTTTTAAGTTGTGAAAGGATTGAGGTAATATAACAATCCTTAAGTATTCCCATTCCCACCCCTCCTACTTTCCTAGTTGTAACCAATTTACTAAATGCACATATTGCCTTTTTACCTTGCAACAAGTATTGGTTTATCATAGATTGGGTTGTTACAAAAAAGGAGTTAGGTACAGGTATTGGTAGTGTTCTGAATAAGTACAGGAATTGGGGGAGGAGGACCATCTTGAAAGCTGCCAGGCAGCCTGACCAAGAAAGTTCAACCTTAGCTATATCCTGAAGTTTTAAATGTAGTTTGTCTAAAAATGGGATATAGTTAGCTTTGAACATTTCTCCAACTTTTGATGTTAGTGTAATACTTAAGTAGTTTATCCCTGTATCACTCCATGTGTAAGTAAACAATGCACTAAGTTTCTGCTTCATGGATGGAGGAATGTCTAGCCCTAGGACATATGATTTTGACTTGTTCACCTTGTAATAGGAAATGCGGTTAAACAGTTTTAAAGCAGAGTGTACCGAAGCCAGGGAATTTTCTACATCTGTGAGCATTAATATAAGTTGCCAAGGGTTCCATAAGTAAATTAAAGATTAGCGGGGAGAGTGGGCACCCCTGCTCCCATTCGTAATAATGAAAGGAGTGGAGAGGACACCAGAAGTGTATACCTGAGCTGAGGGCTTGGTGTACAAGGCCATAAAGGCTGAGTATATTGGGCCATCAAACCCAAAGGCTGACAATACTTTTGCTAGATAGCCCCAATGAATTCAGTCAAAAGCCTTCTCTGCATCTAGTGCTAGAAGCATAGAAGGCGACCCTTGTAGTTTAGCACAGTGGATGATATTTATTAGGCATCATGTCGCATCTGTGGCCTGGCGTTCCTTGGTGAATCCTGATTGGTCCGGGTGTATAAGCAGTGGAAGAACATCTACTAGACATAAAAATTGCTTGGGGCTGGGCACTGCCCTGGAAAATATGTATGAAAGCAAAAAAAAAAAAAATTTTAAAAATGTATGTAGGCGTTAGCAGTGTTTTTATTTTTTTTTTTTTTTATTATTATTATTCTTTGTTTTGGTTTTTTTTTTATCACTGGAAAAAAGTCTTTAGCATGGAAATAAGTCTTAAATTGCCGGTAAATTACTTTTCCCTCCTTGCTTCAATAATTTTTTTTATTATTATTATTCTTAGAAAATCTGTTTGGATATATTTATCGTTGATTCATACTTTGTATATTAACTTGGTATCTAGGAGTTGCACCAGCGCCATACTTTCTCTATTTTAGTTTGTCACATTTGTGTATATTGCACACTTAAAGGGGCAGCAGGCAACTGACCATATATATTTATTACATACCAGGCACCTTCACACAGTTTTTCAGTTTTTTTCATTAAAAAAGAGGTCCCTCTAAATACATAGATTCCTAAGGGTCTATTACCTGTTCTGGAGGAGCTTTGAGGGGGTCTGTATGCTTTTTTTTTTCATAGTCAATGTCAATGAAGTTTATTTGCAGCAATTTAAACTGTCACTTTTTTTCTATACATCCTACAGCAAGAACAACAACAAAAAAAAATTAAGTTTGTTATAGATTTCAAGGGGATACCTCACACACAAAAAACACAAATGCATGAGGTCCCCCAGGAAATCCTTTATACCTTTAATCAAAGCATACAGTAGGCCAGGCCAGAAAAGGAGAGGCCCACCGAACAATGCCAGACCTTATTTTGTCAAAATGAGGGGTGCCTTGCCAGAATGGACCCCATATCTCATCTGATTCCCACTTCTTTTGTCCGGTGGTTGTGGGGGTCTGCAGGCAGGGGGCTTATCAGCCCCCCAGATACAGGTGCCCCTATGTGAATGAGTATGGGGTACATAGCACCCCTACCCATTCACCAAAAAAAAAGTCACCTACAAATAAAATAAAGAAATCAAAATGTTTTACAAGTTCTCCTTTATGAAATAAATAAATACCCCCAAAAATGTTATTTGCCTATAAAAGCCACTGCTTCCTTTGCAACCATTGACAGCCAGGATATTGGTGGCATGATTACCTAAATGTGGCCAGGTCTAGGCAATAATGTAACCTGCTCCATTCCATGCCCATTTGCTTACATAGTCTGGAAATTCCAGCCGTGTAAGTGAATTGACCAAGCAATGTTAGTGGTTTTAAAATTGTATGGTCAACAACATACACAGCAGCATGCAGAACTTTTTTTTTCATTTTGAATAGAGTAGGGAAGGGTTAACATACTTGCCAGTTTTTGCTATCTGTGTGCCATTGATAAAATTGACTTATTTTCTACTTCCTGTCCCAGAGACAAAACAAGAAGTTTGAGGAAAAGACCCAAAATGAAGTAAAATCCCCTTTTAAGCAGCTATCCTTAAAATAGCTTTCTACTTTGAAATATCTCCCCTCACCTTCTTGTTTTGGGGGTTTTTCTAAATATTTGGATTTACACTCTTTTTCTCTCAGTGATAATAGTCACCAGTAGAAATAGAGGGCAGAATCTCCCTTGACATTTATTAAACTGTGAATTTATCCAAATCCTCCCTTTAAATTGTAATTTTTGTGTTGTTATCAAATCCAACTGTGAGTGATAATTAGTAATAAAAAATCAGTTTTAGAGAATGAATGCATGTGAAATGGAGGCAAACTTTTGATCATTTGATATGGGCTTTTGGCAGTGGCAGTGAACTGGAACAAATAAAATTGACCTGCTTACCATGGCAACCAATTAATTTCCAGCTGGGATATTTTTAGTGCTTGCTAAAGAATAAAAGCTAAAGCCTAACTGGTTGCTATAGACAATAACATTATTTATATTTGGCACAGATTTTATGTTTTCTTTTGTTTTTAAGTATTTATGTTTAAATATAGTTGGTCAACTTTTTAGTGGACTGAAAATGAAATTCCTTCACAACTTTGTTGTATTATTAGCTGTTTGTATTCCATGTTATCCAAAAGAGATAAGAATCTAGGCAATAAATGATCCTAGAAATATGCTAATGTAGCTGGGTGCTTTACCAGACCTATCTGCTCGCCCTAACACCCGCCAGTTGCGTGCACATTTATTCATACTCGCATCCACCACTAAACGAGTGTGTGTCTACAATATTTTCTGGTAGCAACCCACAGCCAAGTTAAAGGTATTTATATTTGTGACTTTATACCTGCTTTTAGTGAGTTTTATTCAACCAGGGATGTAAGAGGCTGAGATTGTTCTTGATGTTGAGGTGCAGAACAGAGAACCCAAATATACCAAGAGGCTCCTTAGGGGGTAGGGGGTACTAACTCAACCAACATTTTTACTGTAAAGTGGCCCCAACATCTTTATTTTCTTTTGTTATAGATAGAGTGGGGAAAGATTGGAACTGCTGTCTATGTCCTCAACTGCTATCAACTGCTATGTGTCCCCAATTCTCATTGAAGTCTGCATGCAGTAAATAAGGCTGTTAGGTAGATGACCTGTCCCTATGTGCTCAGTGTCTGCAAGCAGCAACCGGTTAATGGCAGCAGTGTCCTCTCACCATTCTGAACAATACAGCAACCGGGGTCCCACTAGTTAGATGCCAGCTCACTTCTGGATCTGCCTGGAGCTTCTCCGGTCATGGCTGCAGGCTTGTGGCAGGTAGATATGCACATTGGTAAAGTGATGTGCACATCTTGATCTCCTTGCAACAAAGAAAAAGTTCCCCAGTGTTCAGCCTGAGAAAATTCAACTCTCTCTCGCCTTATACCTGGCTCTCATTGGGAATTATAGTCCAATGGTACATAGACTGCCATAGTAACTTTTTTTTTCCCGAATTTAATTTCCCAAGATTTAATGCTGTCAACCATCAATTCTCTTGAGCTCCTTCTGCTTATCAGCTCCCCTTGGTGGATAGAGGGGAGGTAGTATTAACCCATTGAGCTGAAGTCCATTGTAAGCACAAATAACACTGCAGCACAGTGTCCTAAATTGCTCCTGACTACATATATATATTTTGTGTATAATGTTTTTAAATTTTTCACTATCATAGATATCTTGTATAGTGTTGTACAGGGCTTTTTTTCTGGCGGAACGCACCGGAACGCAGTTCCAGCACCTATGCCAGAGCACTAATTTGTATAACCGCCCTGCTGCTCTTGTTGCTCTTGCCGCTCTTGCCATTAAAAAAGCACTGGCAACTGTGGAGGGATAAACACTGAGGCACTTCCGCCAGAACACTCCCCTATCCTGTACTCCGGCCGCTGAGGGATAACATTTCTGCAGCTTATGAGAGGGGAAGGCGGAGTGATCTGTACTCTGCCCCACCTCTCATTGCAGACTGACCAGAAGCTCATTTTGGCACCATTCAATGTGTGAGTCACCGTTGGTGTGGTGGGCCGCGGGATGATCGTGGATGGTGTGTGTGGATATAGCCAGGCTGTATCCTCCTCCTTACTAGCCTTCTGTTAACTGTTGGACAGCTTCTCTCTTTCCTGGACTGTGCTGGGCTGTCTCTTTCCTGGACTGTGCTGGGCTGTCTCTATCCTGGACTGGGCTAGGCTGTCATTTTCCTTGACTGGGCTGGGCTGCCTCTACTGGGCTGTGATGTCTCTTTACTGGACTGAAAAGGGCTGTCTCTTTACTGGACTGATCTGAGCTGTCTCTTTAATGTATTGGGCTGCAGGCGGCTGTCTTTTTACTGGGCTGGGCTGTCTCTTTCCTGGACCGTGCTGGGCTGTCTCTTTCCTGGATCGTGCTGGGCTGTCTCTTTCCTGGATCGTGCTGGACTGGCTCTTTCCTGGACTGTGCTGGGCTGTCTCTTTCCTGGACTGTGCTGGGCTGTCTTTTTCCTGGACTGGGCTGGGCTGTCTCTTTACTGGACTGAAAAGGGCTGTCTCTTTACCGGAGTGATCTGGTCTGTCTCTTTACTGGACTGGGTTGCGGCTGTCTCTTTACTGGACTGGGCTGCGGCTGTCTCTTTTATTGTACTGGGCTACGGCTGTTTCTTTGCTGGACTGGGCTGCGGCTGTCTCTTTGATTGATTGGACTGTGGCAGTGTTTGGGCCTGGCCAGAATTCTGGAGGTGAAGGGTTTGGGGGCTGATCAGAAGTTATGTCATGCTGTAGGGCTGTGTGGGAAAGTCAGCTCTGCAAGTAATATTTATTTGTGGTCTCTTCCAGGATCTCCAGAATTGGAGGCCCCCCTACAGTCTGTCCGCCAGCAATCGTCATATGTGTTCTGCTCATCATGTGAACCCTGCAACAATAGGTATGTAAAACTTTTTTTTTCTTTTTTTTTCTTTTATTTGGGCCTGGTCTGAGTTCAGCAAGTGAAGAGTGAGTTAGTAATATTGTTTTGCTGTTTCTTTCAGGATCTCTATAATTGGAGGCCCCCTACAGTCTGTCTGCCTGCAACCGTCATATTTGTTCTGCTCACCTTGTGAGCCCTGCAACAACAGGTATGTAAAACTTCTTTTTTTATTTTTAAGGTGCAGTATTTGGGCCTGGTCTGAGTTCAGAAAGTGAAGAGTTATTATTATTTTTTTTGATGTTTTTTTCAGGATCTCTAGAATTGGAGGCCCCCCTACAGTCTGTCTGCCAGCAACCATCGCGTATGTTCTGCTTATCGTGTGAACCTTGCACCAACAGGTATGTAAAACTTTTGTAGCACTGCCCCCTTGAGGGCTGTTCAACTGTATACTTTCGGGTCCCCCCGGGTTACCATTAGCAGCTTTGACATTCACAGTCTATCCCTTTACTTCTTTGCTCACTCAATAATCAATCCAGGGGTTTGTAGTTGTTTTGAATTTTATTGTATAAATTAGGGATGGGAGAAGCGAATAGTGGGATACTCTAGATTAACTATTTACAAGTTGGGAGAACTTCTATCTTTTTCTAGTTTTTTGCACATTTTACTGCATTGCTTTTTATTTAAATTCAATACAAATAACTTGTATAGCCCCCAAATTATACTTGGTTGCCTGTTCTCTAAAGGGGGGGGGGGTCCTGGGGGGGTGGTCATAAGAGGGCAGTCCTAGGGGGTGGTAGGGACGGGACCTGGGGGGGGTGAGTTCCTGCACCTTTTCTCTGAGAAAAAAAGCCCTGGTGTTGTATATTGATAAACCATCACAAGTTTTGATCCTATAACTTGACAGTAATGCTAACCTCTCCTAACTCCTGCTGCTTTTTCACTCCAGCCCCCGTGTGGTCCCTGTGTGGACCGCACATATAGCAATAGTAGTCCCTGCGAGCATGGAAATAAGAGGTTTTACCACATTTGTTTAGAAAAACTACCCATGTGCATGTACCCTAACTTGGTTTATTGTTAAAAAAAAAAGCTATTACCTTTAAAAGTAAAAAGCAGTAAAGCTGAATTCCAGGCAGATATAAAAGACACAGGTTTTGCTGTATTCCATACGATATCAATCTATATACTGTATCTTAAAAAATCGATATATTGGTATATGAGTTTGATCTGAAAACCCCTTGTATAGCAGAGTTCATATTAGGGAGAAAACATACAAGTAACCAATAATTTGTCATTGCAGTGATGATATGCTAACAAGTAATATGCTGATAGGAGGAGAGAGTAGAGCAACAAAGAGATGAGCATCAGTTTGCTGTTCCTTCCTTCACTGGCCAGTCATTGACTGGGAGAGAAGCAAGATCCGTAAGTGTTACTTATGAATTTATCAGTGGGAGTTTTTTGTTGGACGACACTCATGCAGGTCCTAGGTGCTACCATTCACTCCTATAATGAAGGGATTTTCTAAGGTAGCTCCAAAGATATAATACATACCAACTACATACTGTATTGAAAGAAAATCTATTTTATTAATTTAACTCATATATTACATATGCTTGTTATTACACAACTATTACTAGTGACCACTCATATGGATTAAACATAGTGGATATCCTATTTTACCAGCAGCAAAATGCAGTCATTGCATTTAGTAGATATATCCACTTCATCCGAACCAACAATAAAAAAGGCTAGCACACACATGCAAAAGAAATGACTATCAAATATGAAGACAATCCATAAATAAAAATGGGGATTTGGTCCCATCATATGGCCATATCGTGCTCAAGCCCACCACTACGTCAAAGTACCCCATTGTCAGTGGGTCCTACACTATCCATAAAAAAGGGGTGAATCCAGCCTCTCTAACCCTTGGAGACAACACTCCTTGCTGGGGGAGATGTGCTAATGCACTACAAGGGAATCCTCCTATATCTACTTGATAGTGGACACTGATAGAGTACAGGTGTGTGTACTGTACTCTATCAGTGTCCACACACCTGTACTCTATCAGTGTCCACTATCAAGTAGATATAGGAGGATTCCCTTGTAGTGCATTAGCACATCTCTCCCAGCAAGGAGTGTTGTCTCCAAGGGTTAGAGAGGCTGGATTCATCCTTTTTTATGGATAGTGTAGGACCCACTGACAATTGGGTACTTTGACGTAGTGGTGGGCTTGAGCACAATATGGCCATATGGTGGGACCCAATCCCCATTTTTATTTATGGATTGTCTTCATATTTGATAGTCATTTCTTTTGTATGTGTGCGCTATTCTTTTTTTAATAAAAAAGGTTACACAGCATCCATACACTTCCCTTCTGGGTGATTTATGTACATTGAAAGGATTATAACAACATTTGTTGCAGATTCCTGCCTTTTGTTATTCTGAAGAAATCCCTCTGTGTTTCTCTGTGTCCCTGTGGGAAAATTAATCTAATGGGAGTGGTTTCATAATTATCAATCAGCTGTGGCACCTGCCTGGCACTAATGAAATCTGCAGAGTCTGCATCCCTTTGGACGTGTTCCTATTAGGAGTATCTCACCAAAAATGCCAGATATCTGACTTCTATCTTTGGCAGACTTCTGGGAAAATCAGTTAGCCAATCACACAAGCAGGAAATGATCTTTCTGGGGTGTGGTCAGTATACATTCTGTGTACAGAACAACTCCAGGTAGCCATAGTGCATTGCATTTTCAGAAAATGACAATGGCTGCAGATTAAAAATGAAAGGTAATTTTTAAAAACATTCAATTACAATATCACTTGTGTCGCAATTTTATAAGCTATATATATATTTTTTTATTTGCTATTTTTTTTCCCCATGAAAGTGGAATTACCTTTTACTCTGTAATACAATAAAGTATATAATTAACATGTCAAATATTATAATAATTTATTTTCTAAACCAGCATATGACTGATGGTCAGCAGTCCCCAAATACACACCCACATGATGCTCTAAAAGAACATCAAATGCTGAGATCACATAATAAACGAGTTAATACCCAGAAGGGGATAGATAAAATTTATACCTATACCCATACTACGTATCAAGACCTGCAAGTGTTTTCTCACAGGATGATACATATGAGAAAAGCAATCTCCTGTTCCTCCTCCACCATGCAAAATGAGCCAGGCATCTTACCTCAACCCCTTTGCCGTAGATCCCCTATCCCCACCACTGTCTGCCCCCTTCTCACCAATGGGTGGAGGAGGCTAGATTTACAAAGTTCCCATAAAGTGAACTTGTCTTTCAAATAAGCTAAAGACATTCCGGGTACAGTACATTAAAACAAAGGTGTGCAAAAATGTACAATTTATCTTCTGTAGAAAGCAGCTACAGCCCATGTAGCCCATGCCAGCATGCTGTGTAGAAGAAATTATCTCCCTGTACAGGTCCAACACACCCTTTGTGAATCAGAACTAGAACTCTACATTCAGCAAATCAGTAGGGGGCATGAGAGAGTTCTAGCTCTGACTCAGCAAGAAGGCACTAGATGTTCCCTACAGAGGATCACGTTTTCACTTTTTGAGTATAGGACCACTTTAAAGCTTCACAACTAAAAAACACTACATGTGCACTTTAAGGTAAATCTGTCAGTACAATAAGACAATGCAAAGGTTGTAACACTTCACTGCAGCCACCTGGATGTCTTCTTCACTCCAGTTTCACTAACTCATGAGGGTTCTGTAATATGCCCATTTTAACATCTGTGGTGTTAACAGCTTTCCTGCCCCTCAGGCCTCCTGCACTTTCCCAATGGTCAGCTATGCTGATAAGCCAATGGAGAGGTGAAGGAGGCAAAAGGGTAACACTATTAGGCAGTATCAAAATTCGCATAATGCACCACCCACGAGTTTACAGGTAGCCGGGGAGCAGAAGTAGACTGTAACAAGCATGTGTAAGAGCTGCTTGGGTGGTTCCACATTCTAGAAAACAATAAAAATAGAATATGAAATTTTGAAAGATTTTCTAATTTAATATCTTGGTTAAAATTCATGCAACTCTTCTAGGGCAAGGCATGTATATTATTTTACTGTTACTAGGTAGATGTGTAAATATTCTCTGGAAGGTGATTAATTACCTTTAGGTTGAGATGTTCAGTATGTCAGGATCAATTTTAGAGTTTTGGACCAAAAATGGTGATGGACCACTGAACTGAAGGCATGCTTAGCCATGCTTTAGAGATGTTGGCACTGACCAAGAAGGATGGCATTAGCTGCATGGGACCAGACTCTAATAATGTTTCTAGATGGTTGCGCATATTTGGCAATTGATTTATAATGGAGAGCTCCATTTGCATAGACTTTAGTGGCTTTATCATTCACAGCATGGGATTTCTGGCTGTGAGAATAGGGCAGCCTGAGACAGAATCCACTGCAGAATGAAGCAGACAAGTCAACATATTTCATATTAAACTCATGAACTCGGCAAATAATTAGAGACTAATGACACAAATATTTGGACTGATCCCCGAGAGAACAGGTTCATGGTAGATAGAACATTTGGAAATTGCTTTATTGAGAGAGTTTATGAACTGCACCATTTCAGAGTTTTGCACACCAATTCTAGTTTATTTGCTGCTGGGTTTGACAGATGGTTGTTTAAAAGATGAAATACAGATCTGCTGGAGAACCCTGTGCATTGCCTCGAGGTAGTCAGTTAGCATCGAGAAGGGGAGCAGATTCAGAGAGGAATGGATTGGATGAAATTTCAAACACAGAAAAATAGCATAGATCAAGCTTGTCAGCCTTTTTCGATTATACACTTAATGATATATGTGTGGTTTTCAACCCATTGTTTAATTCTAAATCAATGATGCAGCTTTTTTTTCCAGTTATTTCACTATTTTGCGGATTTTGAAGCATCACAATATCTATAACCTGGGTTTCGAAATAAAAAAAATATGATTAATCCAATATGCAATCAACAGTTTGCATTAGATTTAAAGGGAAATGCTACTTTAGTAGAGAGTTAAATTATGAATTAAATTAATAACATACGTTGACTAGAACAGTTTCTGGTGTCCTCTGACTAATGGAGATTATATATGATATTGCTATTGCTGCTGTCACCAAATCATCCAGTTGACATGTTGCTGATGTCTTCACATTTAAAATGAGTAGTACAAATGACTACTTGACAGTTGATATCAGTGTTAGGATATGGGAAGGAGATAATAATAGACAGAGATATAAAACTTATGAAATCTGTCAAGTTTTCAGGGCAGGGATAGCTTGCAATGGGGCTTTGCCCCATTTGTTCTGTGATTGTTTACCAAAATATGAAAAATGTCCATAGTCCTCATTTTGATTTAGATTCGGGTAGTATACTATACAATACCATACAAAAGTGATGTAAAGCTGTCCATACCAGTCAGCCAAGAACTACCTGAAACAATTTGTTAATGACTGTGATCCTGCCAGAAGAACCATTGGATTGGCATTTTTTGAATAATTTACAACTTCCTTCCTTCAGCAGTGAAAATGCTGCAGCGTTGTCACCCTTGCTTCTGGTGTAGATGTAGCTAAGGCGCTTAGGGAAATTATGCAAAAACTCTGCTCAGTCTCTTCCTTTTTTTCCCGCACCATTTACCATAAAAAAGAAGTAAATTACATTTATTTTGAGACATTTAACATGTTTACTTGCATTAAAAAGGCCTGATTATAAGAGAATAAAAAAATGGCCTTGGATAGATTTTAGCTGTTTTTGGTATCCTGTTTTTTAACCAGTTTTTAGATTCAGCGTGTTCCTTGTTTTTTTTTTTTTTTCTTGCTTTTTAAGTATCTATCCCTTTCTTAAATACAGAAAAAAAACACATGTTCAAATGCGTGTATTACCATTGCTAATAAAAGGACTCATTTCACATTAGCAGCATATGCAGCGGAAATATTGCATTTTATATGGATTTTCATTGCTTGTGACTGTGCAAATACTACATATATGGCATCCCAGTGGAGCTTAAAACACATGCATATTGAATGGGCTGTTTGACGCACCACAGTGTGATGTATACCAATATACGACAACACTTGTACATAGTTAACATTATCCATGTCAATCTCTTATATTAGTGTAAAGATTCCCAATATTTGATTAAACCTGTGTTATAAAGTGCATGTGTGACTCAGTAAATGACAAATAAATATCAGGTATAAAATTCACAATAAAAGAAGCAGTAAAAAGTGAACAGTGATTATGTGCTCAAGTTATAGTCCTTTGTGCATAAGTGACTATGACATAAAAAATCCAAGTATAAATATCAAGCAATAAACAATGTTTCAATCCACAATAAAAACGTAAGCAATAAAATTCAGCAATAAAAACAGTCCAATAATAAAAGGGTGAATTTGTGCTCAAGATATTGTCCTTAGTGAAGGTGATTCTTCCCAATTGGAAGGTGCAAGGGCTCTGGCTTGATTGGCTAAGATATCGATTCCTTGTCCCGAGTGAATGAGTAAATTGGGTCACTTACCAGATATCGTGGGTCTTATATGTCATATGACATTAAGACCATTCAAGCGGGGACTTCCGGTTCCGGCGCCGTATGGTGAGGGAGTGAGACGCAGCGGCTCCGACTCACCCTGCATAGAAGATCGTTACACCCCGCTCGCCGAGTACCGCCAACGGCTCCTTACTGCCCGGTGAGTCTCCCTGCACTGTCCGGCAGCGATGGACCGTTTTGTTGTACACGGAGCCACCGCCAATCCTGCGCTGCTGCAGCAGGATGTCTCCCCTCAGGCATTCCCTCCAGGCAATATGGCGGCCGTGTCCTCCGCGGACGGAGCGGCGCTGACCCCCGCTACCCCTGCACACAACTCGGTGGCTGATCCCCAATACCAACTGATGGCACAGGCAGTGGCTGCTATTCTCTCGCCCACCATCACTGAGGTGGTGGAGCGGGCGGTCACAGCAGGGATCTCCCAGCTGGGCAAGGAGCTGGGAGAGCAGGCCTCAAGGATTACTGCGGTGGAAACTAGAGTATCTGATTTGGAGGATGAACTGCAAGCCTCCTTCACTAATGAAGCTAAATCATCACAGACGCAGCAATATCTGCTGGAAAAGATTGATGACCTTGAAAATTGATCCAGAAGAAACAACTTGAGACTTATAGGCTTGCCTGAATCTTTTAACGCGGGTCTCCTTCCTGATGTGTGCTCAGTGCGCATTCCACAAGCCCTTGGTATAACCACACCGTGTACCGTTGAGAGGGCCCACCGCCTGGGAGCACTGTCAAATGATTGCAAAACCCCCCGTCCAGTTATAATCCGCTACCTGAACTATGCCGATAGACTGGCCATCCTAAAGTCCTTTAAAAATGCAAAATCGCTTGTCCTGGACGGCAGTAAACTGCTACTTTTCGCGGATTATTCCCAGGAAGTGGCCCGCAGGCGCAAGGCCTTTCAGCCCGCCTGCAACGCCCTGTTTTAGAAGGGTCTCAAATTCACCCTAGCTTATCCAGCAACTCTTCGATTCACGGATCAGTTTGGCGAGCCTAAAGCGTTCACCCATCCAGATGAAGACTCGGATTATATTCAAACCCACCTCCATTTATCCATGGACACACACCCCCCTGCTGGACCCTCCATCTCTTCTTCTCACAGGGACCTCCGCAGTCCTCGCAAGGAATCGCCTAAGCGGGGTCGCTTCTCAGCAACAGCATCTTACAGGGACAAGCTCCGATGAAGCCGGCACCTGCACCTCATGTACAGTACTTCCTCTCTGGGCCGTTCCTGATCTACTATCCCGGACTACGATTAACCAGCTATGTAGACGGACGTAACTATCTTTATTAATATTGCTTCCTGTTCTCTTGATGTGCCTTACAGGGATCTATGTTTTCAGTGCCGCACAATTCTTTGGTTCTTTCATATTATTAGTGTTTTTTTTTTTCTTTTTTTACTTCTCTCTGCACTGCATTATGTCATCACAATGTTTATGCCTGCCCTTTTGGGGTTCATTTTGTATGGCCTTGCCAAGGTGTCCGGCTCCCTAATCACATCTCAACTTGGGACTGGCGATTTGCCTACTACTGCTCACTGGGTTTCTTATGCTGCATAATATCCCGGAGTCTTGAGCGAGTGGAACCGGCCACCACCTGGTAACGCTGTCGGAGGTTTGGTTCCATGCGGAAAAAAGAGAAGTCTCAAATTGCTATGTTATATTTTGTTTATATGTTTATTTCCATTTTGTTTTCGCCCCTCCATATTCTAGATCTTCTGGAATGTGGACGGTGTGACACGTACCCTTGTTTCTTTATCCCCCTTCATGCCGTCCCTAGGTCTCCCCCCTATTCCCCCATTTGTATCCTCCGAGTACATGACTATAGACATGTTCTAATTGCGATTCTCGACAGGCTTATCTTCCACCTCCTTAAGCCCCCTTGACTTAAACATAGTAACATGGAATGTGAAGGGTCTCCGATCCCCCCATAAACGGATGGCGGTACTCCGTCACCTTCGGCGCTTAGACACTGATATAGCGCTCCTTCAGGAATCTCACCTTACCAAGACTGATATGGAACGTATGAAAAAACTGTGGGTGGGCCGTGTCTTTGGCTCGGCCTCCACCAAGCACAAGGCCGGTGTTCTCATACTAGTCCATAAAAGAGTCACTTTGGACATTTCTCCCCTCTATTCGGACGATGGTGGCAGATTGCTTATACTTCACCTGCACACTCACACAGACTCTTTCATTTTAGCTAACGTATATGCTCCTACTCCTTCTTCGGCCCCCTTTTTCCAAAAGCTAGCTGGTCTACTAGCCCCTGATATACATTTACCACTGCTCATTGGTGGTGACTTTAACGCTGTGATGGACCCATGCGCCCAATCCCCACACGTCTCCTTCTACGCCCCCCTCTCACCTCCCAGACTTTGCTTCTAGTCTAAACCTTGTTGACATCTGGCGCCAAGCTAATCCCATCGATAAGACATATACATACTACTCCCCCCCACATGATTCGTTCTCTCGGATAGATTATTTCTTTGGGGCCACGACCATACTCCCTTCGCTGCATTCTCCGGAGATCAAAGACATGGTCATATCTGATCACTCCCCTTTATTGCTCACGCTTACCCTCTCCCCCCCGAAGTCTACCTTCAAGCCCTGGCGCTTTCCCTCGTACCTATCGGGCAACGCTGAACTCAATGAGGTATTAGTTGAAACATGGCAAAATTTCCTGTCTGACAATGCTCAACATGTTGATGACCCAGTGTTGTTGTGGGAGACGGGTAAGACAGTGCTGCGGGGGCGTATCATCGCTTTCGCCTCCGCTTACAAAAAGAAGGCTGCGGCTAGCTATAGGGCGGCCAGCGTTGCACTCCAACTGGCACACTCCCGTCTCCAGCAGCAACACAACTCATCATGTGGCGCAATGGAAGGAAGCAAAACATGCCTTTGACAAATGGGCTTTGGCCCAGGAACAGTTCCACAAGTCTGTTCAGGACATCCAATTTCACAAATTTGGTAATAAATCCGGCAAATTGTTGGCCCGCCTCTGTAAGGGACCTTACACTACCACCCCCATAAAATCCCTAAAAGATCACATGGGAAAACAGACTTCCAACTTGATCATGGAGCGCTTCTATGCTTCCCTGTATGGCCTTGATCCCATAGACACGACGGAAGCTCAAACCTTTCTTGGGGAGGTGCCTCTACCTACGATCTCGGAACCCCAACTGGCCCAACTTAACGCCCCCATTACTCTCGCTGAGATACACGTCGCCATCTCTTCATTATCCCCTGGTAAGGCCCCTGGCCCGGATGGGTTTTCCTCTGAATTCTTTAAGCTGACCAAAGAAGCCCTTTCTCCCACTCTGCTCACCGTGTACCAACATATTCTAGATGGTGGCAGCTATATACCCACAGGGGCTCAGGCTTTTATAAAGCTTATTCCCAAGCCGGGCAAGGACCCCTCCGAGCCAGGTTCCTATCGACCCATCTCCCTCATAAATATCGACGCCTAAAATCATGGCCAACCGTCTCGCATGCATCATTCCCTCACTCCTACATCCCTCATAATCAGGGTTCACTAAGGGACGCTCGGCCACAGCCAACATCAGTAAAGTTCTCGCGGTGTTATCCCAACAACAAATTGAGCCACATTCTGACACTGCCATACTCACGTTAGATGCCGAAAAGGCATTTGACAATGTCAACTTCCACTGGTTACACCTCACCCTTCAAAAATTCGGGTTCACCGGTCCCTTTCTACATCTGATCACCTCCATGTATACCTCGCTCTCTGCAAAAGTAGTTACTTCAAACTTCTTGTCCAACGATATCCCTCTGCACAAGGGTACCCGTCAAGGTTGCCCCCTCTCCCCACTCAACCTGGCCCTGGAACCCCTGTCCCGGTATCTTGCCCTCAAGGCCCCACTCACTGGGGTCAAAATCGGATGTGAGGAAATCCGGTCTGTCCTCTTTGCTGACGACATACTGCTCTTCACGTCCAATCCTGCACGAGATGTCGGCAGGGTCAAGCTTATCTTTGATTTTTTTTTTTGTTTAATAATTATTTATTAAGAAATTTTTTGTACCAGAACAAGTGCATGTACATAAATACACAATGCGTACACCAAACAAGGTATTAACAGAAATATTTAACATATTGTGTCTTTGGCAAAAAATGATACAATCATTCCGGTAAAGTATAGAAACCCCATAGAAGAGGGGGGTTGAGAAGAAAGGGAGAAGAATGATAAAGAGAAGAAAAAACAGCAATTGGGGAAGGGGGGGAGGGGAGGGTATGGGCAATTGGAGGAGGGGGGGAGGAGGGGGAGGGGGAAAGGGTGAGGTGAAATGGGAGAGAGAAGGGGGGAGGGGGGGAAGGGAGGGCAGAGGGGGGGGTACTTGGGGGAGGAGAGGTGGGTTAGGGGGGGGATGGAGTGGGGATGAGGGAGGGGAGGTGGGTGGTTGGTCAGTCAGCAGGATATTGAGTATTATAGTTCACAACCTGTCAAATACCAATATTGTCAGCGACATTAACCATTCCGTGTGGTGTACCTCGTTCTACCTATGGGTCGTCTACTCCATCAGGAGATTTATTCAGTAATGTAGCATATTCAGCCGAGTGTGTGAACGCCAGCCAGCAAGCCCAGATGGAGTTAGCTTTGGACGAGAGATTGCGCAAAGAGTATGACATATCCTCCATGCGGTAGGTAAAGTCAACTGCCAGCAGCCATTGGCAAATCGATGGAGCTTTGGGTTGAGCCCAAAGTTTTGGGATTAGAGATTTGGCGGCATTGAGAAGGTGAGGAGTTATTGAGTTCTTGTAGCTATAGGTAGGTTCCTCGGTGGAATGAAATAGAACCGCCCAAGGGTCATCAGGGACTGGGGAACCTTGAATTTTCTGTATCAACTTGAGTATTGTGTCCCAGTACTGTCTGATGACTGGGCAATACCACCAAATGTGAGCATGCGTTCCCCTGTCCCCACATCCCCTCCAACAGCGATCAGAGGAGTCAGGGAAGATACTTTTCAGCCTGGCAGGAGTAAGGTGCCACCGGTTGAGTAATTTATAGTTAATCTCTGCTGTACGGGCTGAAACTGTGGTCTTGTGTGTCAAAGTAAGGACAGTCGTCTTCTGTTCATCCGAAAGCGAGCTCTCTAAGTCCCTTTCCCAAGCTGTGAAAAAGCGTAAGTCAGTGGAAGTATGCAATTCCAATAGGGCCTTGTAAAAGGATGATAGAGGTTTAGCTGGCGGAGGTGAGTGGGCTAGAATTTGTTCAACAGGCGTGAGGTCCTCTAGAGTGCGTAGTGGGGTTGGCAAGGTTTTCACCAAGTGTATCAATTGTGAATACCGCCATGAGTCCATGAATGTGGGGGGGGAGTTGACAGCTAAGTCATTCAAAGGGAGGATACCGGAGGTGGTCAACACTTGGTGCAGAAGTGGTTCTGGATTTTTCATCCAAGTTCCAAAAAGGGAATCTAAATTGCCCGGGGGGAAGTAGGAATGGCCCAGAAGGGGCATGATGGGGGAGTTGTATGACCAGTGGTGTTTTTTGCAGAGGTAGTCCCACATTTGAAGCGTGAACCCCGGCAGGGGGGATTTGCGTAGTCGAAGAGATCTGTAGTGAGGTGGAATCCAAAGCTGAACATAGGGGTCTGCACCGCATAAATCTCTCTCTAGGCCCACCCAAAGCTTGTCGGCTGCACGATATTTCCAGTCATATACCCTCTGCAAGGTTGCCCCTTGATGATACAATTGTATGTTAGGTAGCGCCAAACCCCCTGTGGCCTTAGATTGAGATAACAAAGATCTGGCAAGGCGGGGATGTGTATTATTCCATGCGTATTTACCAATAAGACTATTCAATGCCCTAAAAAAGCTCGGCGGGACTCTACACGGGAGCATTTTCCCGAAGGGAAAGGAGGATTTAAGTGCGGGCACTGCTGGGGGGGGGGACCGATATATTTAAGATTTCAGATTTGGACATGTTTATTTTAAAGTTAGACAAAGTCTGAAAAAGGGAGAATTCTTTCATAAGATTGGGTAGCGTAATGGTAGGTTGTTGGATGTAGAAAAGAATGTCGTCGGCGTAAGCCGCGTACTTATGTTCCTTCTCTGCCACCTTGATTCCATGTATGTTTGGGTTATTCCGGATGGTGGATAGGAAAGGTTCCAGGGAGATTGCAAAAAGGAGGGGGGATAGTGGACAACCCTGTCGCGTGCCGTTATAAAGCGTAAAGGGTTCACTAAGAGTGCCATTAACTCTAATCTGTGCCGTTGGGGAATTATAAAGCGCAAATATCATGTTGAGCATGCGGGGCCCCACCCCCAGGGAAACCAGCGTCTCTCATAGGAACCCCCAGTCCACCCTGTCAAACGCTTTTTCAGCGTCCGTGGAAAGCAGGAGGGTGGGCTGGGAGCTCCCCCGAACATGTGCAATCAGAGATAGGGTACGCGATGCATTATCCCGAGCTTCCCGGCCAGGGATAAATCCTGTTTGGTCTTTAGAAACCCACTTGGGGATCAGTGGGAGCAACCTATTAGCTAAGGCCTTCGCATATAATTTAGCGTCTATATTTAAGAGGGAAATGGGTCGGAAGTTGCTACACACAGAGGGGTCTTTACCCGGCTTAGGGATCACAGTGATGTGAGCGTGTAATGTTTCAGGGCGAGCGGGTTTGCCACTAGGGAATGTGTTAGCATAAGCTGTTAGTCTAGGTAGAAGGATGTCCGAGAATGTGCGGTAATACGTACATGAGAAGCCATCTGGACCGGGAGCTTTACCAGTGGCCATGGATTTAAGTGCCTGTTTGAGCTCATCAGTGGTAAAGTCAGCTTCAAGTGGTTTGAGCAAGGCCCGGGGGAGACGGGGGAGGTTAGCGTTGGCTAAGTATGATGCGATGAGGTCTGTGTCAGGTTCCACATCCGCCTGCCCTTGCGACACCTGATAGAGTTGCTGATAGAACTTTCGAAACTCACCAGGTATGGCCGTAGTTTCGTGTTTAAGGGAGGCGTCTGCACCTTTAATCTTCGCAATGTAAGCGGCAGATTTCTGTAAGCGCAGTGATCTAGCTAACACTCTACTGGATTTGTTTCCCCATTCATAGTGTTTATGGGAGAGCATAGGAAACAGTTTTGACAGTTTCCTTATGATACAATCGTTTCAATTCCTCTCGCTTAAGAGTTAGCTGTTCCATCAGGGTCGCAGAGGCATTAAGCTTATGTGAGCATTCTAGTGATTTAATGGTCGAAAGTAACACAGACTGTTCCTGGATACGTTCCCTTTTGCGTCTGGAGCCCAGAGAGATGAGCTTTCCTCTGATGTGTGCCTTGTGCGACTCCCAGAGAACCCCTGGGTCAACACTGGGAGAATGATTGTCAGCAAAGAACAGTCTGAGTTCCTCAGAGATGTAGTTTTTATCTATATCTTGGGAGATGAGGTTGTCATTGAGTTTCCAGTGTGTAGATTTAAGGGGGAGCGTGGGGGAGGAAATGGTAACACAAATGGGAGCGTGATCTGAGAACATAGATGTGGCTATGGTGGCTGATTGGAGTAAATGTAGATGGTGATGGTCGAGGAAGACATAGTCAATCCTCGTGTATGAATTGTGCAGGGCTGAGTAGTGGGAGTAGTCCTTCTCCGCGGGTGGGAGATACGCCAAGTGTCAAGCAACTGGGCTTCATGCAATTTTTTGCGGAGCCTTGCCAAGGACTTATGGGATATAGAGGAACGCCCTACAGACGTGTCGAGTGCAGGCTCCATAGGGATATTGAAGTCCCCAGCAGTAATAATCGTACCTTGTGCAAAAGATTGTAATTTGTCTAGTGTGGAGTTCAGGAAAGAGACCTGATTGTGATTTGGAGCATATATGTTGGCTAGAGTGCAAAGATCATTGCCCAGGGTGCCTCTCAGAAACAAATACCTCCCATGCAGGTCCGCTTCCATCGCCTGTAACGTGAACGGGGTGTCCTTAACCAATGGCGACTCCCTTTGCTTTTCTAACGTCTGAGACGCTATAATACCATTGAGGATACTCAATTGAGTTTATACGAGTGGAAGTGTGCATGGAGATGTGGGACTCCTGTAGGAAGACCACATCTCCACGCAACCGTTTTAATTCACGATATAGTGAATGGCGTCTACCCGCCGTCTGGAGGCCTCTTACATTATAAGATATTAGGTTAACGGTCGCCATGGATTTCCAGACCGGACAGCAGTGAGCATAATGTATAGACATGACCAACCGGGGAGAGGGGGGAGAAAGTAGAGGGGATAGAAAAAGAGGGAAGAAAGATAGAGAGATGTATAGACAGAAAAGAGATAACCAGAGTGAGGATATCAAAAAAGTACATCCTCATAATTAGCAAACTCAACACCCCCCGATCACCGTGATCAACGGCATCAGTGAGCGGGCAGCGCATATCAGTGGGGTCTACCCGCCGCTCAGTACCGGACCGACGGCGATCCTCAATAGGCGCCGACAGGAGGGGGTGAGCGCAGAGTGTATCCCCAATAGAACGTGCGCCCCCTACAACCCGAGGCACAGGCTCTCTAGGCATAGGGTGGCGCATGAAAGAGAGGGCGGAGCCCCGCCGGAGGCTAAGCACTCTCATAAAATGTGCTCCGGCTAATTATGCTGAGATACAGAATTTGTGCAGGCCAGACCTAGCATAATTGCCCAACATAACAGAGTCCAAAGAGTTGTAGAACTCAAACTTCAGAAATAGTAAGAGTTAAGGTTATCAAACGGACAGCAACCTGTAACCTGGTTTAAGCAGTAAAACATGTAAAAATGTAAAAATCGGTCACACAGGACCACCCCCACATACCACATGTCACGGTAGGGATGGCAGCCTCCTGCGAACTGAAAGGTTTCTGACAACCGTGAGCTACCGATCAGGTCCCAGAATATAGGATATACGGAAAATGAGCAATCTAAGGATATGTAGCAGGAAATGAGTGGCATAAGAGCAAGTTTTTGTGGGCCACACATAGGGGATGTAACATGGAGAGAACCAAAAACAGGTAGCACCCGATCCGTAGAAAAAGTGGGAACAGTCCAACCATAAAAGTAAAAAGAAAACCTAAGGATCGGAGAGCAGACATAGTGTCAGTAAAGTGAGAAAAACACATTTGTGATCAACTTAGCTCATTTTGGCGGTGAGACGTTGGAGGACAGCCTGTGTTTCTTTGAGGCTCTGTGCCACTGAGGCTCCATCGTGGGTTCCAATATTGGAAGTTCATCATGCCATCCGGGTAATTCTGGCGCTATGATGTTGACATCCATACAAAATTTTTCCAGGTCCTCAGGGAATCGCAGGGTAGCGGTGCGACCATCTCTTGAAGCCACCAAGCACGAGGGGAAACCCCATCGGTATGGAATGTTCGCCTGTCTGAGCTTCTCAGTCAGGGGTTTAAGGGCTCGGCGCCTATCCAGAGTCTCTTTAGCCAGATCGGGGTAGAGGGCCAGGGTGACCCCATCAAACTCCAGAGACTGTGCTTCTCTCGCACACTTCATAATAAGTTCCTTCTCCCCATAGTAGTGGACGCGGCAGATGACATCCCATGGAGTGTCGATCGCCATGTTGCGAGGGCGCAGGGCACGGTGCACTCGGTCCAGCATCAATGGATTGTCTATCGGGTTACCCAGGAGCTTGTTAAATATGCCTCTGATGGTGGGAGCCAGGTCGTCATCTTTAGTGGCTTCAGGGAGGCCTCGCACGCGGATGTTATTGCGGCGATTTCGGTTCTCCTGGTCCTCGATCTTGTAGAGGGCCATTCTGTGGGCAATCGCAAACCGTTTTTGATTAGTTTGCAAGTCCTGTATCGCTGCCGAGTGTGTATCCAGACGATGTTCGTTGTCTTCAACTCTTGTGAGTACTTGCGAGAGGTCCGAGCGAACCGCTGATACTTCTTTACGGATCGTGCGCTCTAGACTATAGATTAGGGAGGCTAAGTCTTGCTTGGTGGGAAGACCGCTGACCAGGGCAGCCACTTCAGTCCGGCTAGGTGAGGTGGTATGACCGTCAGTGTCACAAGACGAAGCCGGTGAGCTGTGGCGGGAAGAAGGCCTCAGGCTGGAGGCGTGGTCACTACTGCGCTGTGAGCGGCTTGGGCCTCCGGCATCCATGGAGTCCTCTGGTTTCCGGGGCCAAAAAGCGCTTAATGGGGCTTGTGACCGAACCTTTTGAGGGCTGGGTACGTCCCATTCGCCTTCCCATAGTCGGTGGATGAGGGAGCAGGCCGTGAATTGGAGCAAATTAACACTTTTAGAAGGGCCACCGGCGGAGCTCAGGTCTCACACGTCCTCACAGTTCCATGCGGAAGTCACACCCCCCCCGGAAGTCACGCCCCCCAAGCTTATCTTTGATAGGTTTAGGTTGTGTTCAGGCCTAAGGATAAATTACACTAAGAGCGAGATACTCCCACTGGGTTCCCCCCACCTTCCATTATGGTCCAGCTCCTCTCCCTTTCCTATAGCCAAAACTCATATAAAATATTTGGGGATTTTGATAGGTAGAAATATGTCCTCCCTCTATCAGCTAAACTACACCCCGCTCCTCTCCAAACTCTCCAGGGAGCTTGCTGGCTGGTCTAAACTCCCCCTTTCCCTCGTAGGTAGATGTCATTTATACAAAATGGTTACATTTCCCAAACTTTTATACGTCCTCCCGACCCTGCCACTGCTTATCAAGCACAAAGATCTACTCACGTTTCGTAAATCTTTGACTACCTTTTTGTGGTCAGGAAAAAGCCCCGTATCGCTCTCCATAAATTGTACCCTCCCAGACTTAGGGGTGGCATGAATCTCCCTGACATCAGACTCTATAACCTATGTAGTCTAGTGAGAGTGGGTTTAGACTGGATTCATTGTACGTCTAACTTTTCCAATCATTTCCTTGAGTCTCAAATAGTTCACCCATATTCCCTAGCTGGTATCCTCCATTGCAAACTGAGCGAGTTACTGTTGTCCCTTCGCCAACATATTCTCCTTAGAGACATTTGGGCCGCTTGGAAGGAACTCCGCAAGAAATTGGGTTTACCTCAACATTTTTCCCGGCATCTCCCCATCAGTGGTCAACCTGCCTGCTCCCATCTGCACCTGGAACGCATCTTTTCCCTCTGGGCATCCCACGGACTACGCTTTCTGGCACAACTTTTTGATCCCGTTTCGGGATCCCCACTTTCATTTGCCACTCTCCAAAAACAGTACAGTCTACCTCCTACACATTACTTCTATGTGCACCAACAACAGACCTTCGCAAACACCCTCTGCTCAACAAAACAAGGCCGCATTAAACCGGATATTTTGGACTCTCCTATGCCAATTACTCCCCTGAAACTTTCTCAATTGTACCGACCCATCCAAGCTCTCCTGCTCTCCAACAACAAAGAGTACTAACGTTCAGCATGGGACAAGGCTTTGTCGCTCCCGCAACTCTAAGCCCTACCTACTGGCAAGTTTCAACACTACACACACTTTCATTTGCAACGCATTCTGGAGGGAGCAGCAACTAAAGATACTCCACCATGCATATGCCCCCTTTTCCTCTTCTCCACTGCACTCCCCCTATCAAGGATGCTCATGGTGCCTCACCCACCGTCCTACTTTACTTCACAGACTGTGGTCGTGTCCTTTCATTTCGGACTTCTGGGACCAGGTGGAAACCCTCGCCTTAAGAGTCATGGGCCTGCAGCCAACCAAAGACCCTTTCCCCTTAATTTTTGGTTACTTGGAGGGCCTCCCCAAATCTACCCCAGGGACTCACACCACTCACAGGAGCTTAATTATAGGAAATCATAAACCCTGGATTGTTACCTGCTTTATGATTGCCAGAAGGGTCATCCTTCACCACTGGGTGACCCCCACTGCTCCTTCAGTGGGAGAAGTTAAGTCGGATATGAACTTTCTCATGCAAAGGGAGCATCTGGACGTACTCCTCACTAAAATGGATGAACAGAGATTCTGGAAAAAATGGTCTGCCTATTATGACTTGCAAAGCTTCACACATCTTCCTCGTAGCCCGAGTGCAGGCTTCCATGTCCCACGGTCACGGGAGATCCTTCCCTTCATTCCCCCCCGTCCATAGTTTCATCCAAGTTCCTGTCGAGTATGTTATATTGTCTGATACTTTAAAATGCACTGCTTGCCGGGTCTAGGTTATGATATCTGCTAGGTCACATATCACTCGGACCACTACCCCTCCCTCCTCTCCCCTTCCCCCTTCCTCTCCCTAACTTCCTTTTCTTCCATACAGTTATCTGCCAATGTCAGCTGGTGATCTGCACCAGGTTTACCTATTATTCCACTTCTTCTTATCTCTCCTTTTCACTGTTTCCCCCTGTTTCACCCCCCTTCTGTCGACGAGAGGGGCTTCAGCCGGTGGGCCTACTAAAAAATCCCATGATACGTCCCACGTATCTGCATGACTCTCCCCCCCTCCTAACCCCCCCCCCCTCCTGTTCTGGTTATGATAATAATTTTCGTTTACATGGGTATAGTTTCATTAGTTGCTTGTGGGTGACCAACCCAGTGTATTAGTTCACTGTAACTGTTACCCTTTTGTACTATGTTGTTAAAATCTTGAAAAACCAATAAATATTTCTTTAAAAAAAAAAAGACCATTCAAGCTTTAATAGCCGCCTGGGCCAAATAGGTTCCCCTTTTAGTGGTCCTATGGCTGGTGATGGCTCCTCTGGACTCCGGGGTGTGACAACCCAATGTAATAGGGAAGGAGAAAAGAAGGCTCCAAATAGCGTAATATTGTCAGGTTTAAAGAGTTTATTACCCAAGCATTGGGTTCAGATATTTAAAACAGAGTAAAACACTATCCCTGGTGGTCAGCGGTGCGGGCTGCGCGTCCTCCTCGCGGAATCACAGGCTTGCTTCCGGCTTGCGTTCCACCTCGGGTAGCGTAATGACGCTATGTGGTCCAAACTGACGCGTTTCGTCACTTCCGGTGACGTCTTCAAAACTCTGATTAGCAAGCGCTGTATTTGGCCTTTTTTAAAGACCATTCTTTTGATAAGTCTACCCTTTAGTGTACAGCAGCTGCTACATTTCAATTTACTTATTTTACCAGATTCATCTATAAACATATCTACTATACTTCTTATCTTTGGCACGTGGAATATACTTTGTATATTTTTCTACACTTGTACATAGTGCTAAGGTGAAAATCGGAGTTCTAAATGTAGGGAACTCATTTTGGTAAAGTTGTAACCAGGAACATTTCAAATGAAAACTCTTCATACGCAGCATGAAGAGCTGGAAGAACTCAATTTTCAAAAAAAAAAAAAAAGGAAATTGTAGCTAACTTAATGATGTATTAAAAATCAACATAGGTTCCTGCTACCAAGAACTGCGTATCATCCATAAAACTTTTCACTGTCCTATGTTAGATAAGCAATCTTGCACTAAGTTAGTAGATGGATATTATTGCATTTCTTAACACCCTAACAAGGAGTATTTTTCAGTTTGTTCTGTTCTTTTTATGTCTGTTTTTGTCACTATATGCTCTATTTCTTTGTAACTTTTTTGAGTACAATATCTGACAAAAAGTTTGTTGTTGCCTTCAAATAAATTGGTTAAATACATATGCATGTGAACTGCTTTGCCTATTGAAGGATCTCTTATTCTTCTCCTCCTCTGTCTTGTCCTCCATACAACACTGCAAGATATAGCCAAGTCCCTGACCAACTGATGGAGTAGTTAGGTCACACCCCCAGCTTGCTAATTGGACAATGATATAGCAGTAGAACTGTGATGAATATTCACTCTGCTCTTTCCTACTGTTAGCATATTATCTGTCAGCACATTGCACTTTAGCAGAGCTTAACTGGATCCTTTTTTTTTTTATATTATAGCCAAAGTTCCTTTTTACAGGGGGGTTACAGAAGATGATTTCAACATAAATTAAATATAATTACATAAGTTGCATTTAAAAAAAACAGGCTTAAAGTGGTAGTAAACCACAACCTTGCAAAAAAGAAAAAAACTGCAAGTCAATGGCATAATGTGCTAGTATGCACTGTATATGATCACATTATGAAAAGCTTACCTTAGAATGAAGCCCCCCAGTGGCGCACAATCACAGCTGGCTTCCATCTTCAACCTCTCTTCCTTGCAGGTTCACGTGCTCTGAACGTCTGACTGGCAAAGTCGTGATGACATCACCATCGCACATGCGTGCAGGAGTCATGGCATTGGCACAGAGCTCTGAAGGGACAGCATGGGTATGCCGTCCCGTCAGAGCGCATGCGCTGGTTACGCGCACCGGATATCTCCCAAATGGTGCATGTTTAGAAGATATTTACTGTACCTACTATACCTACAGGTAAGCTGTTTTATAATGTTTTATAACTGTTTTAACTTGTACCTACAGGCTTACCTGTAGGTACAAGTTAAAAGACTTTACTTCCAATTTAATAATTTAAAAAAAAAAAGTACATAATGGCAATAATTGGAATTTGTTTATACCTACCTAGAGTTTAACCACTTTACAACCACCCGCAGCAGTTATACTGCGGCAGGCAGCCACTCCTGCGCAAACCGCGTAGATATACATTGGTCGTGTGCAGGAAGCTAGGGGGCGAGCGTGCGCTGCCAGCGGGGAAGCCGATGCACAGGGCAGGCGCCTCCAATTGCTGCCTGACACCCGCAATCTTTCCCCGCTGAGAGAGAAGAACGGGCAGCTTCTGCTGCTTTCAATCAAAGTTTAGCCAATGAGGAGAGAGAGGGGGCAGGGCTGAACTGTGGCTCCGTGTCTGAATGGACACACAGAGTTGCGGCTCGGCTCGGCTCCGATCGGCTCAGCTCTGGGTGGGCACTTGACAGGAGAGAGGGGCAAGGAGCACCGGCGAGGGACCCAGAAGAGGAGGTTCCAGGCTCCTCCGTGCAAAACCACTGCACAGAGCAGGTAAGTATAACATGTTTGTTATTTAACAAATAAAATAGAAAAACCTTTACAATCACTTTAAGCTGACGTCTGCTCTAGGAGTGGATACTGGTGTTTTGCCAGTCTATGCTCTCCCTGAGGACACCCAGCTATTGGTTAGCCAATAGGAGTCCACACTACACATGAGTACCCAAAGAAGGACTCTCTTCCAGTCAATTAAAAGAGTTTTTAAGATAAGATTTATTTTATCTGCCATGGGGAAGTGTGTGTGGGGGTGGGGTGTATTACTTGATGTCTGAAGATTAGCTTTTCAGTAATAAATGATACCGTGTTAGTAGGTATTAAATCTAAAAAAAAAAAAAACTTTTTCATATCTGTCAGTTAAAATGATACTAGAACCATTTAAAATGATACTAGGCACCTGTTTTTCTGGCTAACGGACTTTAAACACAGACTATTGTTTACATTAGAACTGCTTCTCACCCCTTCTGAGAATATCAGAATACAAAGCAGCTTCATACAGCTTAGAAGGAGGTCAAATGCAGGTTGGAGAGATAAACTGCAGGTCAAATTAACTTGGAATGATCTCAGAATTATCTCAAACATATTTTAAATTCAAGCAGAATGTTAAAAGAGGGCACGATCTTTAAGCCCCAAATCATGGGCATGCAGCCACCCCTCCATCCTTTTTGAAAGAGATGTATGGAATTATTTTTTTTCCTGAATCATAGTTACCTAGGTGGATGCAGCATCGGCTGCATCTGTCCCTCACCAGCTCTAATACTGAGAACCGAGTGATTAAAACAACACTGATCGCTCGGTTCTCAGGGCTCCCTGAGCAGAGGGCTGGTGACTGTCAGTCACTACTGTCTGCTCTGCCCCCTCTTGCTCACTGGAGTGCTGGACTGTGGCAGAGGCGGGGGCTGGAGTAGCCAGCTCAGCCTCTCAGCCGTTTGCCACCCCAGGGTTTTGGGCAGATCCTGACTATATGTTTGTGGGCCTTGGCTAGCTCTGTGGCATCAGCTGACAGCGGGCTTCAGCCCACTGTCTGCTGAAAATGAATCACAGGAGTGCAGAATGATCTGCATTCCCGTGATCCACAGGGGAAGTACAGCCAGATGAGCTTTGGCTGTACTTCTCTTTTAACAATAAGTTAATGTTTAAAATCGCCTAATTTGCAGGCATTTCCTCTCACTTCCTGTTTGGCCATGGAACAGGAAGTGAAGGAAAATCTCTGCAATGCTATATAACTATAGATGGCAAAAAAAAGTAAAAGCAAAACTTGTTTTTGTTTTGGACAGAGTGGAGAAGGATTAGAATACCTTTCAGTTTTTAATTGACGTTTGTGTCTCTGTTAGACTAGGGTCACACCTATGCTTGTTGCCTTTGATGTGCTTATCAGCACGTTTTGAAAATGGGTCACAGGAGTGCAATTTGCATTTTTGATACATTTTGTGTGTGTGTGTGTGTGTGTGTGTGTGGGGGGGGGGGGGGGTTCTGCTAAAAAGAAAGAATGACAGGTTCATGGAGTGTGACTTGGATGCAACTTGGGTGCCAGAGAGTGTAAAGTTGTACTCCCTTAACAGAACTATAATCATTTTCTATTAGCCAAAAAAAACACACAATGCATCAAAAATGCAGCACTTGCATTTTTTGGTGCAGGTTCATTAAAGTCTTTTGCACGCAAAATGCAATCTGCTGGGTGATCAAAAAACCCCTGAACCTTTCCAAAAAATGCTCTGGCTCAAAACACACAGATTTAAACTAGAAAAACCATGTTAAATGGACTGTAGTGTGTTTCTGCAAAATGAAAAATTGAATTAAAAAACGCATGGGTGTAAATCTAGCCTTAGGGAGATTTATCCTCTCTACTTGTTCTGTACCTTTGTTACAAAGCATGAAAGTGAAAGAAAATCACAAATGTTGGGTTGATACCAGAACATGAAGATTCTCATGAGGAATTTCCTCTTGCTTCCTGTTGTAGTTATGGGACAACATAGTTACATAGTTAATCGGGTTGAAAAAAGACACCGGCTCAACCAATAAAAAACAAAAAACAATAAAGAAAACACAACAATACAATCCCATATACACAATCCTATACCCACATTCAATCCAGAGGTAGGCGAAAAACCCCAGCAAAGCATGATCCAACTTCCTACAGCAGGGGAAAAAGTTCCTTCCTGATCCCTCGAGAGGTAATCTGATATACCCTGGATCAACTTTACCTATAAAATATTAGTACCCAGCTATTTTATGTACACCTAGGAAAGAATCCAGGCTTTTTTTAAAGCAATCTTCTGAGCTGGCCAGAACCACCTCTGGAGGGAGACTAGTCCACATTTTTACAGCTCTTACTTTGGCTCTCTCAGCCTGGGAAATCAGACAACGTTTGTCTAGGAGAGCAGAAGGGATATCTTTTACCAATTGTGGCAAGGAACTTAGGAAGTGTGAATTTATGACGATCCACCATTATTGATGAAGTAAGTGTGACGGACCTGGTGCCAGTTATCTGTGGGGATACTGCTTAACCTGTGGTCTCTGTGATCCATGCTTGTTTGACCTTCCTTAACCGGGGGTTTCATGTTCCGGTCAGGGGATTACTTTACTTGAGCATGTGGTTCCTCCAAGAATTGGGATTTCAGCTATATGGTGTTGGAACTTTCTTTCTACTCATTTCTGACCCTAAGCACCTGGCCTCATGGACTTTTTTGGACTTTTTTAGTCTATCTATACTTTTGTTGCATATAATTATTTCATGAAGTTTCTGGCTCTGTACACATTTCTTTGTATCTTACTGTAAAGAAACCTTTTTGTATTTGGAGAATACATCTCTTTTCCTCTAAACGTAAAGAGTGCCCCTTTGTTCTCTGTGCTGACCTTAAAGTTAATAACTCAACACACCAAGTTCACTATATGGACCCCTTATGTATTTATACATGTTAATAATATCCCCCCCCATCTCCTCTTCTCAAGAGAGAATAAATTCAGTTTCTCTAATCTGTCCTTATAGCTTAGCTCCTCCATGCCTTTTATCAGTTTGGTTGCCCTTCTCTGCACTTTCTTCAGTTCCTTGATATCCTATTTGAGAACTGGTGCCCAAAACTGAACTGCATATTCCGGATGAGGTCTTACTAATGATTTGCACAGGGGCAAAATGATATCTCTCTCTCTCTCTGGAATCCATGCCACTGTTAATACAAGAAAGGACTTTACTTGCTTTGGAAACCACAGTTTGGCATTGCATGCTATTATTAAGCTTATGATCTACCAGAACACCCAGATCCTTCTCCGCTATGGATTCCTCCAATTGTACTCCCCCAAGTATGTATGATGCATGCGTATTCTTAGCCCCTAAGTGCCTAACTTTAGATTTATCAACATTAAATCCTAAATTGCCAAATAGTTGACCAATAAAATGGTGCATTAAGGTCGGCTTGTAAGTTGGAGACATCCTGTAAGGAAGTTATTCCACTGCATATCTTGGTGTCATCTGCAAAGACTGAAATTGTACTTTTAATCCCAGACCCCAGGAGTCGGCACTCTCTTTCTATTATGAATGATTATTGTGAGCTGAGGGGAGAGGTGGCGGTAGGAGGAAGAAGGGACAGAGAAAGATGCCAGGTGTCTTGGGCAGTGGCTGAACTATCAGGCCCTTGCTTTCCACCACTGTTGGAGGGGCCCCAAGAGGCAGGAATGGAGCCCACCAGAGTGCTGCCTGCATGATGATCCTCTTCAGCTGGAGCTGAACGGCCTTAACCCCAGGCAGGAAGTGACTCTCTGCACTGAGCTGGTAGGCAACCGTTCATTTCCCTGGGTAGGTATTAAGCAGGGAGCGGAGGAGAGCTGAACCTGAGCCAGAGCTCGGCACTGGAGGACGGAACCTTTACTGGGGCAGAAGCGACGAGGCACCAGAATAGTCTGAGGAGGTTGGTGATGAAGGACATGCGGAGTTCTCTGACTGCTGCTTTTCCCTCCACCAGGAGCCGGTTGGAGCTGTGGTGAGCACTGTGGTCCAGGAGAGAAGCGTCCTGGGAGAAGGAATCAGCAGGATCACTGTGAAGGAGGGCAGAGTGGGGGCCACTCTCTTCATACCGCCCAGTTAGTGTCCCCAGAACAGGGGATCGGGGTCCCTGGGTGTTACATGGAGCATCCCTGGTATGAAAGGGAATCGGGGTCATCAGGTGTGCCATGGGGAATCAGAGTCACCAGGTGTGACATGGAGGATAGGGGTCACCGGGTGTAACAGGAGTTCGGGGTCACCAGGTGTGCCATGAGGAATTGGGGTCCCTGGGTGGGCCATGGGGAATTGGGGTCCCCAAGTGTGACACGGAGGAACAGCAGGGTCCCCAGGTGTGACATGGAGGAACATCAGGGTCCCCAACTGTGACATGGAAAAACATCAGGGTCTGACATAGAGGAACATTGGGGTCACTGAGTATGACAGCATGACATGGAGGAACACGGGGGTCCCTGGGTGTGACATGGAGGAACATCAGGGTCAGTGGGTATGACAGCATGACATGGAGGAATCCAAGGGTGTGATATGGAAAACATCAAAGTCCCTGGCTGTGACAAGGAGGGACATTAGGGTCCCCGGGTGTGACATGGAGGAATATGGGGGGGTCACTGGGTATAAGAGCATAACATGGAGGAACCATCAGATCAGGGTCACTGGGTATGACATAGAGGAGTTTTTAACCCCTTTCCTTTTTTTGGGGGGGGGGTGCAAGTAGCTGGTCATGCCTAGGGCGTAAAATAGTCTAGCACCGGCCCTGATGAGTGCTTTATAGAACTGAGAAATGCTATGTGAAGAAGGGTCTTTTGGAGAAAGAAGAGATTCCACAGGACTTAAGTCATGCATGTCTCTTGTAGGTTGAGGCAGAGAGTGGACAAATTGTGTCAATTGTATATATCTCCATTTACCCATGGAGGTAGCAGGTTTTGTGGAGGATTGTAGTGGTTTGGTCATGAAGAGCATGGTGTAGTAATAGAGGGCCATCAAGGTTCCATGATTTGAATCCAGGGTCCATGGAAACAGGAAGGAAAATGTGATGGTTTAGAAGTAGCATCAGGGGTGAGATGAATGACCATGAATGACGTTTGTGTAGCGAGTCCCAAATATCCAGAGTGGAGTAGGTGAGTAGTGAGGTCATGGAGGCCAGTGCTTTTGAGGAGCGAGGTATCCAAGGAATAGTTGAGAGATTAGCATCACATGGGGTGGATTCCAATTGGACCCAGAGCTTTGCATTACCTGCATACATCCAATCAGATATTCTATTTAGAGCTACAGCATGATAATGGGTCTTGAAATTTGGGAGGGATAAACCTCCAGACCATTTGGATCGATACAGTTTTGACTTAGATAATCTGGGGTGTCTCCATTTCCATATTAATCATGAAATTAGGGTCTATAGTATGGAGAAGAACCCCACAGGCACACCCAATGGCAACATTTGGAATGTAAATAAAATGCAAGGTAGGATGTTAATTTTTATTATATTTATTTTCTCTAGCCAGGAGTGGGTTAGTGAAGACCATTTATTAAGGTCTGATTTTACATTGTTCCACAAGGGTATATAGTTGTATTTAAATGGTGTAGTAAGATGTGGAGTCAGTCCTTGGTATTTAAGAGTGTGCCTCTGTCCTGAATATGCCTGTACCTTTGACCACAGAAACCTGTTTGCTGGGTATATTAGATGAAATAACACGGTCTAGATATCACAAGATAATGCTTAGAGAAACGCTGTTTATGGCAAGGAAAACAATCACAGTTAAGTGGATTCAAGTGAAGCCCCCTGTTGTTAAGAACTGGATAAGAGCGGTAAATCAGATTTTACCATTTGAAAAAGTATTGTATATGCATAGAGGATGCTCAACGAAATATAATAAAATTTGGGATAATTGGAGTCAATCAACATTAACCAATGGTTGAATATAAGGAGATAACTAAGAGGATATAGAGGCATGCACATAGTATGATGAGGAAATAAATCTATGAATGCAATGGAGCAAGGGGTTGGGGCACACCGGGACAACGGCGATCAATTAAGCTAAATGGATATACCTTGGCATAAAGAAATTATGAATACTAAGTAAACAGATAATTATTTGGATATTGTATAATTTTTTTATCTTATATTGTTTTGTCCCTTTGTTGAAAGGACGTTTGGATTGTTCGTTTTTATGCACATATTGAAATAAAAAGAATTAAAAAAAAAAAAAAGAGTGTGCTGCTGCCAACGAAAGGGAAAGGAAGACTGCAAAGTGGATACAATAGAGTGGGGGACATTAATATTAAGAATTTCTGATTTGGACATATTGATTTTAAAATTAGATAACGATTGAAATGTGTGAAAGGCTGACATAAGATTTGGAAGGGAAATATGTGGTTTTTGTATGTAGAATAGGATATCGTCTGCGTAAGCGGCATTCTTTTGGGTTTTAGGGCCTGCCTTAATTCCATGTATGTTGTTGTTGTTCCTAATAGTGGATAAAAAGGGTTCCAGGGAAATGGCAAATAAGATGGGTGAGAGGGGACAACCCTGTCTCTTGAAGTTATGTAAGGTGAAGGTGTCGCTTAAAAAGCTATTATTCTGAATTTGGGCTGTAGGATTGGAGTAGAGGGAAGGTATACGTTGTAGAATCTTGGGAACAAGGCCAAAAAAACGAAAGGTTGTCAAGAGATAGTCCCAGTCCACCCTATCGAATGCTTTCACAGCATCAGTTGATAGAAAGAGGGTAAGCTCGGAGTAACCCCGGATATAGTGTATGAAAGATAGGAAATGTAAGGAGTTATCTCAGTTTCTGGGGGGAGTTTAGGGAGTTTTGCTTGTTTAAGATATCAAAGAAGTTTTTCAGATACAGGTAGAGAGCCCAAATCATTCTGCACATTATAAAATTGTGCATAAAAATCTCTAAAAATGGAAGCTACGTGGGAGGAAGTGTGGGCTAGGTCCCCAGAGGGGGTTTTAATTTTTGGTATAAATGAAGCAGATTTTTTGGCTTGTAGGGAACGGGCTAGCTATCTAACATGCTTATCAGACCATTCGTAGACTTTTTTGGGCCACTAGAAGAAAACGTAATTTTGTGTCAATGTCAAGCAAGCTTTTGAGTTCTTTCCTCTTCTGCGTTAGGCTTTCAAGATTAGATTAATGTAAAGAAAATGTATGCCCTCTCTCAGGATCTGCAACCTTTTGAATGGTTTCCTTAATTTGTTAACCATGTTCTCTCTTTTTACGGGCTCCAAGCTCTATCGGCTTTCCTTTCATTGTAGCTTTGTGGGCCTCCTACAGCAGAGAGGGAGTAGTGTCAGGGGAGGTATTGTCAACAAAGTACTGCTTCAAGCTTGAAGTAAGCTGAGCAACGTCAGTAGGGTTAGAGGGGAGGGAGTCATTCAGCTTTCAGCTGTTAGAGCGAAAGGGGCAAAGAGGGCAGAGTCAATTTATTAGAATAGATAGTGATAGAGGCAGTGCCAATGGAGGTGGAATGCAGGAGAGAGAGATGGAAATGATCTATAAAAATGTTATTCTTGAATAAGAATTGTGGGTTTTGGAGTAGTATGAATAATCCTTATATTTAGGATGGAGTGTGCGCCAAACATCTATTAGTTGCATATCGTGTAACTGTTTTTAATTAAAGGACAAACATTTAAAAGGGATGGAGGAAAGTCCTTGAGATGTGTCCATGATGTGATCTAATGGCATATAATTATCTCTAGGATAGTAACTCCCCTGGCAAAGTCTGTCAATTTGGATAATACTTTGGACATGAAAGTGGGTTGATTGTGGTTAGGGCAATAAATATTAGGCAATGGGCATTGGGTGTTATGGAGTCCTTAAGAAAAAGGAAAACGACCAAAGTCATCAGCTAGCATTTCTTAAAGTTGAAAGGACACTCTTTTATTGAAACCAATGGCCACTTATTTGGTTTTGTTAGTGTCAGAGTGTAACGCTCCTGCGTTTTATGTATAATGTGGATTTACAGCTGCAGAAATATTCCACTTCAGTAGTCATGTAGAGAAACGCTGAGACACCAATCCCAACTCCCAAGACTCATCATGTGTGGATAGTCTCAATTCAGCAAGTAGATACACACACTCAATAAGATGTTCCTAGAGTGACTTATGTATATAGTAACACAGTGATGATAGGCTGAAGAGACAGGTTGGGTAGAGATGGTAGGTGACAGATACTTGAAAGGAATGTTCTTGAAAGTAAGATAGTAGCAGATGGGATGCAGATAGGTTTAGCAATCATGTATGGTAGCAGATGATAGAGTAGCAGGTGAACATACAGGATAGACCAACCCAGTGCAAGAGCAGATGGTAGTAGGCTCAAGAGCTAGCAATCTTAGTTAATGCAGATGTAATAATAGTCCTTAGTATGCAGAGCTAGATAGTGTAAGCTTTAGTATGAGGTTTCCCCTGTGGGGTACTTATCACTAGTAGCAATGTAGTAGAGGAGAGGTTCGGCAAGAGCGGATGATCCGGTAGCGGGATACAGGGATCAGCAGCGTGGTTCCGATAGCGAGGTATGCTTGCAAGCATGAGAGCTTCAAGGCAGATTATGCGGCGTTGAACGAACATGTGAGTGAGACCGCCGGAGGTTGAAATAGCCGCTCCAGCGGCGCTCAGTGATGACAGCATCGGTCTTAAAGGTGTATGCGCACCTTACCAAAAGAGAATGGTGGGGCGCATACACTTAGGAAAAGTGGAATTAGGGTACCAAAGGTACCAGAACATTACAGTACCCCCCCCCCCCCTTAAGGCCGGCTCCTGAAGGCCTCTGGAGCTGGTTTGTCTGGGTACTTCGCATGAAAGTTGCGGATTAATCTAGGGGCATGTATGTCAGAGGTGTTTAGCAAGGTGTCGTCTTGGGGCCCATAGTTCTTCCATCGAACTAAGTATTGAAGTTTTCTTCTGTGGATACGAGAATCCAGAATCTCTTTTATCTCATATTCTTCTCCACCTTCAACTTGTACAGGAGGAGGAAGTGGGATAGTAGGCCTTATTCCTTGGTCAGGAACATGGGGCTTCAGTAGCGACACATGGAAAATGGGATGTATTTTGAGGTCTATTGGCAATGTAAGCTGTACTGCAGCTTTTCCAATAAGTTTCTTGATTGGGAAAGGTCCCAAGAAGAGAGGTCCAAGCTTTTTGCTAGGGATTTTCAGTCTTAAATTTTTTGTTGAGAGCCAAACGAGGTCCCCAATAGCATACTGAGGAGAAGGTCTTCTGCGAAGATCATAGTACTTCTTTTGTTGACTATGAGCATGTGCAATGGTAGTATTAAGCAAACCCAGAGAGTCCTTTATTTGGGTAAGATAGTCTGAGGCTACTGGGTTATTTGAAAGAAGGATGCGTGGTGGAAGAATAGAGGGATGAAACCCATAGTTCAAGTAGAACGGACTCTGCTTGGTCGTACTGTGGGTTGCGTTGTTGTAGGCAAATTCTGCCAGAGGGAGAAGATCCACCCAATGATCCTGTTGGTAAGAAGTGTAACAACGTAAATATTGCTCGATGCATTGGTTGACTCTTTCAGTCTGTCCGTTGGTCTGCGGATGGTAAGGAGAAGTGAGCTTCCGCCAGGGCCGGATTAAGAGCATCATGGGCTTGGTGCTGAGGATTTTGAAGGGCCTTAAGGGCCGTGCCTTGGCATGCACCCAGAGGAGGAAGGGTGCAGCCATGCATGTCTAATTCAACATCGGATTCTGTCTCTGAAGCCCATAAACACATCCATGCATCGGCAACTGTCCCTCCTTGTCCGGCCTTCGTGCTGTGTGGGGAGGTTCTGAGGGAGCTGCCTGGGGAAGTGAGCATAGAAGCCAGACTTCTGTGTTTACAAGTGACAGAAGAGCGGTAACAGTGAATATGGCCAACCCGGGGCCTATATAAAGGTAGGGGCCTGGAGCTGCAGAAACATAGAATGTGTGTGTCGGCAGATAAGAACCATTTGGCCCATCTAGTCTGCCCAATATATCTGAATCCTCTGAATAATCCCTGGCCCTATCTTATATGAAGGATAGCCTTATGCCTATCCCATGCATGCTTAAACTCCTTCACTGTATTTGCAGCTACCACTTCTGCAGGAAGGTTATTCCATGCATCCACTACTCTCTCAGTAAAGTAATACTTCCTCATATTACTTTTAAACCTTTGCCCCTCTAATTTAAAACTGTGTCCTCTTGTGGTAGTTTTTCTTCTTTTAAATATGCTCTCCTCCTTTACCGAGTTGATTCCCTTTATGTATTTAAAAGTTTCTATCATATCCCCTCTGTCTCTTCTTTCTTCCAAGCTATACATGTTAAGGTCCTTTAACCTTTCCTGGTAAGTTTTTTCCTGCAATCCATGTACTAGTTTAGTAGCTCTTCTCTGAACTCTCTCTAGAGTATCTATATCCTTCTGGAGATATGGCCTCCAGTACTGCGCACAATACTCCAAGTGAGGTCTCACCAGTGTTCTGTACAGCGGCATAAGCACTTCTCTCTTTCTACTGCTTATACCTCTCCCTATACATCCAAGCATTCTGCTGGCATTTCGTGCTGCTCTATTACATTGTCTTCCCACCTTTAAGTCTTCTGAAATAATTACTCCTAAATCCCTTTCCTCAGATACTGAGGTCAGGACTGTGTCAAATATTCTATATTCTGCCCTTGGGTTTTTACGTCCCAGGTGCATTATCTTGCACTTATCCACATTAAATTTCAGTTGCCAGAGTTCTGACCATTCTTCTAGTTTTCCTAAATCCTTTTCCATTTGGCGTTTCCCTCCAGGAACATCAACCCTGTTACATATCTTTGTGTCATCAGCAAAAAGACAAACCTTACCATCGAGGCCTTTTGCAATATCACTTATGAAGATATTAAACAAAATTGGTCCCAGTACAGATCCCTGAGGTACCCCACTGGTAACATGACCTTGTTCTGAATGTTCTCCATTGACTACAACCCTCTGTTGTCTGTCACTCAGCCACTGCCTAATCCACTCAACAATATGGGAGTCCATGCTCAATGACTGCAGTTTATTGATAAGTCTTCTATGTGGGACAGTGTCAAAAGCCTTACTAAAATCTAGATATGCAATGTCTACTGCACCTCCACCGTCTATTATTTTAGTCACCCAGTCAAAAAAATCTATAAGATTTGTTTGACATGATCTCCCTGAAGTAAACCCATGTTGTTTTTCATCTTGCAATCCATGGGATTTAAGATGTTCCACAATCCTATCCTTTAATAGGGTTTCCATTAATTTGCCTACTATTGATGTCAGACTCACTGGTCTATAGTTGCTCGATTCCTCCCTACTACCTTTCTTGTGAATGGGCACGACATTTGCCAATTTCCAATCTTCCGGGACGACTCCTGTTACTAATGATTGGTTAAATAAATCTGTTAATGGTTTTGCCAGCTCACCACTAAGCTCTTTTAATAATTTTGGGTGTATCTCATCAGGACCCTGTGACTTATTTGTCTTCACTTTAGACAGCAATCTTAGAACGTCTTCCTCTGTAGCTCCAATAGCCCCTACGTTAATCTGGCCCTGGCTTCCGCTCAATTCATAGTATGTGACATAGTTCTTGCCAGAACTTGGAAATAAATTATGATCCACGGTCAGACAGAAGAGTTTTTGGGATACCATGTAACTTAAAGACATGTTTCATCAGGAGTTCTGCCGTTTGTTTGGACGAAGGTAGTCTGCGAATAGCAATGAAATGTGCCATCTTTGTCAGATGGACCACTGACACCAAGATGGTATTAAATCCTTTGGAAGGAGGTAGTTCTACTATAAAGTCCAAGGACACAACTTTCCATGGAGTTTGGGATATTGGTAGACTGCATAGTAGACCGGATGGTCTCGTAGTGTAAATTTTGGACCTGGCACAGACATTGCATGAAGAGACGAATTTTTGTATAGATGTTTTCATGTCAGGCCACCAGAATTGTCTGGTAATCAGATTAAGAGTCTTTGTCATACCCATATGTCCTGCCATAGGCACATCATGCGATAATTCCAAGATCTTGGTGCGCATGGTAGGTGGTATGTAAAGTTTGTCGTTGTAGTAGAGGAAGCCTTCTGCATCGGTATTTAGTTGTGGTGGGGGTGAATCCAAACTTATACCATGCAAAACCTCTTCCTTCAAAGAACGGACAACGCCAATAATACGCTTGTGAGGTATTATAGGAACGGAAGGGATTTCGAAGTAGTTTTCTTCAGTTAGTCGTGATAGTGCATCCGCCTTTTTGTTCTTATCTGCAGGTGTGTAGGTCACTAGGAAGTTAAACCTTAGAAAGAATAGTGACCATCGTACCTGTCGGTGAGATAGAGTTTTGTTAGTCTGAAGATATTGAAGATTTTTATGGTCCGTGTATATAAGTATTGGTAATCGGGTGCCTTCGAGTAGATGTCGCCAATTCTCCAGAGCCAATTTTATGGCAAGCAGTTCCTTTTCACCCATGGAGTAATTTACCTCTGGACTGCTTAAGGATTTAGAAAAGAAGGCGACTGGATGGAGTGGTGAAGTGTTAGTTGGTCGTTGGGAGAGTATTGCTCCTACTGCCATGTTTGACGCATCTACTTCCAGAATGTACTGGAGGGATGGGTCTGGATGGCGTAGTATGGGAGCAGAAGTAAACCTTGTCTTTAACAGGTGAAAAGCTTTATTTGCTTCATCTGACCATTTGAATGGTCTCTTAATGCTAGTGAGCTGTGTGAGGGGTCTCACAATGGCAAAGAAGTTCCTGATGAACTTCCTGTAGAAATTAGAAAATCCAAGGAATCGCTGTAGCGCCTTGCGGGTGGTTGGTGTAGGCCAATCCTGAATGCAGGATATCTTACTCATGTCCATCTTGATTCCTGTTTTGGATATGATGTAGCCTAGAAACAGTACCTCGTCTTTATGAAACAAGCATTTTTTTCAGTTTCACGTATAGGTTGTGTGCAAGCAATCTCGATAATACTAGTCTTACATGTCTTATGTGTTCAGACAAGGATCGTGAATATAAAAGTATATTGTCCAGATATACCACAACACAGACATCTAGTAAGTCTCTGAAAATATCGTTTATAAATCGTTGAAAGGCTGCAGGGGCGTTGCATAGCCCGAATGGCATTACAAGATATTCGAACAATCCGTATCTGGTTCTGAATGCAGTCTTCCACTCGTGTCCATCACGGATTCGAATGAGATTGTATGCCCCTTTCAGGTCCAATTTTGAAAAATAGGTAGCTCCACGCACCTGCTCAATGAGCTCAGGGATAAGCGGTAGAGGATAGCGATCTTTTATTGTAATAGCATTCAATTGCCTATAGTAGATGATAGGCCTGAGACTTGAGTCCTTATTGCGGACAAAAAAGAGTCCTGCTGCTGTGGAAGAAGTGGAAGGTCTAATAAAACCTTTTTTCAAATTCTCATCCAAATATTCTTTGAGATGGGAAAGTTCATCCTGTGAAAGAGGATAAACATGACCGAACGGCAATTTGCTATTTGGGAGTAGATCAATACTACAATCATAGTCTGGATGGGGAGGTAGTGCTTGAGCATTTTTCTCAAGAAAAACCTCAGAGAGATCCTTGTAACATAGTGGTGCAATCTCATCTGTCACCACAGACAGGATCTTCCCGGAAGACGGGAGGTTACACGTACCCTCGCAATAGCAAGAGAGGAAGGCCAGGGTCCGTTCCTTCCAATCTATGGTTGGCTGATGTGTGTGTAACCAGGGAAGTCCCAAAACAATGGGAAAGTGGGGTGAAGGTATTAGATCGAAGGTAGTGGTCTCCATATGAGACCCGTTAGTAGTGACTAGGAGTGCCTGTGTCTGATCAGTGATCGGACCAGAGGATAAAGGAACACCGTTAATAAGACTCACTGAGACAGGTTTAGGTTTAGAAATAATAGGGACTTTATTTAAAGCAGCAAAACGTATGTCAATATAATTTCCACAAGATCCTGTGTCAATCATGGCCTTAGTAGTAATCCTGTTCTGGTCCCACTGTAATGTTAAGCAAACAAAAAGGTAAGGGTTAGTAATTGAAGTTGTCAATCCCCCTAGGAGGACATGTGAACATTCACCCTTCTTTTTGTAGACTAGGGGACAGACGTTTATCTTGTGATCCGGGGATGCACAGTACAAGCAGAGATTACCAGATCGTCTTCTGGCTCTTTCCATAGTTGATAGAGGTGGGCGTATAGTTCCTACCTCCATAGGAGTGGGGTCATCGGCCGAAATCCGAGAAGAACTGGATAATGGCATTCCCATTTTTTCAGCCTTTCTTTCTCGTAGTCTTCTATCTATGGTGATACTGAGTTGTATCAATGCATCCAGGGTTTTTGGCAGATACGCTCGGGCGAGCTCGTCTTTAACGGCCTCTGATAGGCCAAGCCTAAATTGTGTTTTCAGAGATGCATCATTCCATTCTGAATCAAGGGTCCATCTCTTGAATTCTGCGACAAAGTCTTCCACAGGTCTCCTACCTTGTTTCAAGGACCTTAATTGAAGATCGGCAGTACTCTGCCTATTGGGATCATCATATAGGCTAGTAAGTTCTGCTAGAAATAAGGCATAGGATTTGAGAAGCTGATCGTTTTTCTCAAAAAGAGAGTCTGCCCAGGCCCGAGGATCGCCTGTTAGGTAAGAAATAATAGTACAAACCTTAATGTGATCAGTAAGGTAGGTACGGGGTTTTAGTAAGAAAAGTAACTCACATGCGTTTTTAAATTCGCGAAATTTTTTGCGATCGCCTGTAAATACCAAAGGAGGATTTATTTTGGGTTCAGGGGACTGAGCAGTGGTAAGTTGTGTCAGTCTGGTTACCTGCTGCATCAGAGCCTGATTTTCTTTTCTTAAGTCAGCAAGTGCGTGTATTAACGCAGTTACTTGCTGTTTTAATTGTGTCACCTGAGTGGTTATTCCTGCTGAATCCATTTGAGGTTCGTTCAATCTGTAACGCTCCTGCGTTTTATGTATAATGTGGATTTACAGCTGCAGAAATATTCCACTTCAGTAGTCATATAGAGAAACGCTGAGACACCAATCCCAACTCCCAAGACTCATCATGTGTGGATAGTCTCAATTCAGCAAGTAGATACACACACTCAATAAGATGTTCCTAGAGTGACTTATGTATATAGAAATATAGTGATGATAGGCTGAAGAGACAGGTTGGGTAGAGATGGTAGGTGACAGATACTTGAAAGGAATGTTCTTGAAAGTAAGATAGTAGCAGATGGGATGCAGATAGGTTTTGCAATTATGTATGGTAGCAGATGATAGAGTAGCAGGTGAACATACAGGATAGACCAACCCAGTGCAAGAGCAGATGGTAGTAGGCTCAAGAGCTAGCAATCTTAGTTAATGCAGATGTAATAATAGTCCTTAGTATGCAGAGCTAGATAGTGTAAGCTTTAGTATGAGGTTTCCCCTGTGGGGTACTTATCACTAGTAGCAATGTAGCAGAGGAGAGGTTCGGCAAGAGCGGATGATCCGGTAGCGGGATACAGGGATCAGCAGCGTGGTTCCGATAGCGAGGTATGCTTGCAAGCATGAGAGCTTCAAGGCAGATTATGCGGCGTTGAACGAACATGTGAGTGAGACCGCCGGAGGTTGAAATAGCCGCTCCAGCGGCGCTCAGTGATGACAGCATCGGTCTTAAAGGTGTATGCGCACCTTACCAAAAGAGAATGGTGGGGCGCATACACTTAGGAAAAGTGGAATTAGGGTACCAAAGGTACCAGAACATTACACAGAGAGGCTGTAGTACCAGACTGGAAAGTGGGGTGAAAAATCCTAACAGGAGTGTGGTGAGTTAGGTGAGTCTCCTGTAAGAAAGCAATGGATTAGGCCACATTTTAAGCTCTTTCAGAATTTGGTGTCTTCTAGTGGCGAAGTTTAGTCCTCTGACATATAGGAAACAACATTCAAGGATGCCATTGGGACATCAAAGCATGGTGCTTTTGTTCATAGAACCTCCAGTGTTGATCACGGGGAGGATGAGTAGGAAGGGAGTGAGGGAATGAGGGACAGAAGAGGAGATAGAAAAAACATACATAGAAAAACAAAATAAAGTATAACCATATAAGTCATATAAATTTCATGCATGGGACTGCAGTGTTCCCTGTGGGGGGGGGGAGAGATTGAGCAACCAGCCATGACGACTCTTGTGGTCTAGCTAGAGGTGTGGAAGGGCCGCACAAGCTCATTGACCCCAGAAGGAGGGGGGCACAGAATCCAGAAGTGGGACACATCAAGCCATGTGTCAGATGATTCCGCCCACAGCTATAAAGCAGAGAAGAACATATAGGCATATAGGCAATGCCAATAACAATTTGGGGTTATTAGAGAACAACAGCAAAATATAAAATAGAAGTAAAAATAACCAGTGTTAAGTATTAAGTATGTAAGTGAGAAGATTCGGGTACTCTGTGTATTGCAAATCGCAGGAGGAGACCTAAAAAGTCAGACACCGATTATAATGCAGGCGACAGAAATGTTAGGGAAGTAAGAACACAGTTACCTCACCCATTCTTCTGGGTAGATCCAGGGATAAAAGAAAGTTTTTTCTTGGATGGAGTCTTGCTCCACTGAGAGTCAGGAATGGCCGAAAAGACAGGGATGGAGTCGTGCCAGCCTGGGAGCTCCATGGGTGTCATATTGAGATCATGGCAAAAGGCTGGGAGGTCTTCCGGGAAACGCAGAGTAGAAGAGCGCCCATTTTAAGCGGCAATGAGGCAAGAAGAGAAACCCCATCTGTACGTTGCACCATTGGACCGAATCTGATAACGAAGAGGTCTGGGGGATTTACAGCGTTACAGGGTTTCTTTAGACAGGTCAGGATATATATGGAGAGCAGCACCATCAAAGTCAATTGCCGGAGTGCCTCTGATCTTTATCACGATGGCCTTTTTATCTTCAAAATAGTGTAATCGACAGATCACATCTCTAGGTTGGTCTGAGTGCGCGGTATATTCGTCAAACTTTAATGATTCAGTGGTGGGTCTCCCAAGGATAGTGTTGAAAATACCTTGGACTGTGTCTTCCAGATCGTCATCTTTAGTAGCCTCAGCAAGACCCCCAAATCCGCAAATTGTTGCAATGATTTCTATTCTCCAGGTCCTCAAATTTGTACCAGGTGGAGCGATGAGCTATTTTTAGTTGGGTGACTCTGTTCTGAAGCTCTCGGGAGCCGGGATCATCCATGTCTTCATGTAGGTGAGCTCTCTTGCGGCAAGGTAGCGTGGGCAGACAAAGACCTACTGGCTTTGAAGGCACAGGCTTTGTCGAGTTCGGGCTGCCTTTGTCGGCCACTAGGAAGCATTTGATGGAACCTGTCGAAGGCGGTTTTGTGGCCGATCTCCTCCTGGGTCGTTTAACAATAGTAGTGCGGGATCCAGAGAATTTTATAGGCATTGCAAGGGTAGGAAAGCTGTGTAGGGGACGGAGCTCTGTTTAGAAGCATCTTGTCGGCGACATGCAGACCTGACCTTTTTACTAATATATATTTGAAGAATTTTTGGGGGTTTGTCCTACTATCTTTTGCAATCTGTCATTCATTTTGAATTTTTGCATCCTTGATTTCCTTTTTACATATTCTGTTATATTCTTTGTAACAATTAATAATTGTGTTCCTTCACTTTTATATTTTTAAAAGCTTTTTTCCTATTATTTATAGCTTTTTTTAACTTTGTCTTTGAGCCACATAGGTTTTAATTCTAGCCTTTTAAACTTATTGCCCATGGAAATAAACTTTGCAGTGAGTACGCATACAGTCTTTTTGAAGAATTTACATTTCTGTTCTGTGTTCATCTATGCCAATATTCCTTCGCAGTCTAAGTCTTGGAGAGCAGCCCCCATCCTTGGAAAATATGCTGTCTTTAAGTTAAGTATTTTTATATTTCCTGTATGCGTTTGTTGATTATAGCTAACATTAAATGAAATTATATTATGGTCACTGCTACCCAGATGTTCTTTTATATAAACATCAGTAATAAGCTCTGCATGGTTTGAGATTACCAGGTCCAGCAGAGCATCATTTCTAGTCGGGCCCTTAATAAACTGTACCATAAAATTGTCTTGTAATAGGTTTATAAATTGTTGCCCTTTAACTGTTCCAGCAGTGCCATTACTCCAGTCAATGTCTGGGTAGTTAAAATCCCCCATTATTATCACTGTCCCAGCTCTGGCAGCCCTTTCTATCTGTGCAAGGAGCTGAGTCTCTGTAATACTGGGAGGTCTATAACAATGATAATCTTTGTATTACGCACACCCATGTACATTTCAACCAATACTGCTTAACACTCTCCATCAACTGGGTCCTCTTTCACACTCACTTTGAAGATAATTTCTAATACAGAGACAGACACCACCACTCCTCCGTTTTACCGTGTCTTTCTGAAAGAGAGCAAAGCCAGGAATATTAATAGCCCAGTTATGTGAACAATGAAGCCAAGATTCAGCAATACCAATTAAATCAAAATTCTCCTTGTGCACCAGAGCTTCCAACTCCCCTATTTTGCTTGGCATACTTCTGGCATAGGTGAATAAACACCTTAATTCATTGTCACATTTTGCTCACTTATTTTGCATATTTTTTATTTTGGTACAAATAGTACCATTTCCAATGGTTGTTTGTAACATGGGAGTTTAGCTATTCCCCCATCTTTCCCCATTTCACCCACCAATAGAGGCTGAGCCCTGTCTGACCTGTCTGCCCCGTTATAATCTAATTCACCCCCCCCCCAATCCTAGTTTAAATACTCCTCCACCCTTCCCATAAACCTCTCCCCCAGAAAAACAGACCCCCTTCCATTTAGGTGCAAACCATCTTTAGCATATAGGTTGCATCCCATTGAAAAATGGGCCCAGTGCTCTAAAAACCCAAATACCTCCTTCTTACACCAGGTCTTTAGCCATGCATTAGGCTCTCTAATCTCCCCCTGTCTTTCCTGTGTTGCGCATGGCAGAGGCAATATTTCAGAGAATATCACCTTGGATGTCCTTCCCTTCAACCTGCAGCCTAATTCATTAAATTGGTTCTTAAGTAGTCTCCACCTTCCATATATTCTGTCATTGGTTCCAATGTGGACCAAGACAGCTGGGTCATGCCCAGCCTCTCCTAGTAATTTCTCAACTCGGCCAACCGCATGCCAAACTCTGGCAACAGGGAGACAGCAAATCATTTGGTTGAGGCGATCATTGGGACAAATTATTCTATCAGTCCTTCTGATTATAGAATCCTCTATTACCCCCATCTTTCTAGGCCTACCTGCACTACCCTCACCACCCCTACTAGATGTGCTGATCTCCCGGCTGTTAGGGATAGCAGTGACTTCTAGGGCTGCCACCTCTGAGCTTGCCACGCCCATATCTTCAACCACTGTGGTAAATCTGTTAGGGTGCTCAAATCCAGGGCTGATCTTCCTTTTCTATGAGTCCCTACTAGGGTTGAGCGGACACCTAGATGTCCGTGTTCGACGGGTTCGGCCGAACTTTAAAAAAAAGTCCGGGTCCGTGTCCCGGACTTTTACCGAACTTTTCCCGGACACCGAACCCCATTGAAGTCAATGGGGACCCGAACTTTAAGGCACTAAAATGGCTCTAAAACACCAAAGGAAAGGGCTAGAGTGCTGCAAATGGCAGCAAAACGTAATTAAGAGCATGGCAAGTGCTCTGCAAACAAATGTGGATAGGAAATTAACTTAAAACAACAAAAAAAAACAGAAAAATAAAACAATGTTCTTCTTCATCTCTGAAGGACGAGGCCCATATGGAGTAGGAGGGAGGTTGAGGTGGTGGTGGATGTGGCGGTGACATAGGCGTGCGCACAGGGTGTGCTGGGTGTGCCTGGGCACACCCTAATCACCTAGGGCACATAGCATTGCCAGTGAGGAGATGGGAAAGATCTCCCTGGGACCTGCTCTGCTCTATTTCTCCTTGCCTACAGGTACATGGCCCCGATACATTACTCTCCCTGCTGGCAAACACATGCATGTGTATTTCAACTTTGGGGTGCACACCTTAATGCAATAGGCTGCGCACACCTATGGGCGGTGTAGGTGGAAGCGGCGGTGGAGGAGGACCAGGGCCGGATTAACAGCATCATGGGCTTGGTGCTGAGGATTTTGAAGGGCCTTAAGGGCCGTGCCTTGCCATGCACCCAGAGGAGGAAGGGTGCAGCCATGCATGCCTAATTCAACATGGGATGCTGTCTCTGAAGCCCATAAACACATCCATGCATCGCCAACTGTCCCTCCTTGTCCGGCCTTCACGCTGTGTGGGGAGGTTCTGAGGGTGCTGCCTGGGGAAGCGAGCATAGAAGCCAGACTTCTGTGTTTACAAGTGACAGAAGAGCGGTAACAGTGAATATGGCCAACCCGGGGCCTATATAAAAGGTAGGGGCCTGGAGCTGCAGCTCCAATAGCCCCTACATTAATCTGGCCCTGAGGAGGAGGACGAGGTAGCCAACACTGCTTCTTTTCAAAAATTTTAAATGAGGGTACACCCCAAAAGAGTGAGAAAGAGCAAAAATGGAACAATGGGTGGGTAAGGTCGGTATCCATTGCTATTCTGCATAAGGTACGGAAAAGTCCCGTGGGATCCATGCCTGGTTCATTTTAATGAACGTGAGCTTGTCCACATTGTCTCTGGACAGGCGGCTGCGCTTGTCTGTTATAACGCCCCCAGCCGTGCTAAATACCCGTTCAGATAATACACTGGCTGCAGGGCACGCCAGCACCTCCAAGGCGTAAAGGGCAAGCTCAGGCCATGTGCCCAATTTGGAGACCCAGAAGTTGAAGGGGGCAGACCCGTCATTCACTACATGTAGGCGTGTGCACACATACTGCTCCACCATGTTGGTAAAATGCTGCCTCCTGCTAAGACGTTCCATCTGAGCTGCTGGTGCTGCTGTTTGTTGTGGCGTGCTGACAAAGCTTTTCCACATTTCGGCCATGCTAACCCTGCCTTCTGAGGTGCTGGCGGTGCCCTGGTGAGGTTGGCGACCTCCTCCTCCTCCTCCTCTGCCTTGTGCTTCCACTGTGGCCCCGCTGTCAGATGGGAATGCCAGCAGCATGGCGTCTACCAGCGTGCGCTTGTACTCGCGCATCTTGCGATCGCGCTCCAGTGAGTGAATTAAGGACGGTACGTTGTCCTTGTAACGGGGATCCAGCAGCGTGGCCACCCAGTAATCAGCACAAGTTAGAATGTGGGCAACTCGGCGGTCGTTGTGGAGACACTGCAGCATGTAATCGCTCATGTGTGCCAGGCTGCCCAGAGGCAACGAAAGGCTGTCCTCTGTGGGAGGTGTATCGTCCGTGTCCTCTGTATCCCCCCAGCCACGCACCAGTGATGGCCATGACCTGGCCTGGGTGCCACCCTGCTGTGAACATGGTTCCATCTCCTCCTCCAGCTCCTCCTCCTCCTCATCCTCCTCATCCTCCAGAACTGTGCCCCTGCTGGACAATTGCGTCCCTGGCGTTTGCGTGTGCAGGAACCCACCCTCGGAGCCCCTTGCGAATGACTGCCCTGAAAGCCTTGGAAATGTTACCTCTTCATCCTCCTCCTCCTCCTCATCCTGTGCCACATCCTCTTCCATCATCGCCCGAATTGTTTTTTCAAGGAGGCATAGAAGTGGGATAGTTAAGCTGAGAACGGCGTCATTGCCACTGGCCATGTTGGTGGAGTACTCAAAACAGCGCAACAAGGCACACAGGTCTCGCATGGAGGCCCAGTTAAATTAAATAGCGGAATAGAAAATATGATCCAAAAAAAGTGTATGTATATCACACGTACACAACCACACTGGGCCCCAATTACTATTGTTTGTACCCCTAAAAGGCTAGATGAGGAGTAGGGGGAGTATGGAACAGGCAGCACCCTCAAACCTTCAGAAGTATGAGATGAACCCCAACAACTTGGAAAGGTGGATCTCTCTCACACGTACCAACACAGACTATCCCCCAATTTAACTGATCCCCAAAGGTTTTTGATTAAATAGCGGAATAGAAAATATGATCCAAAAAAAGTGTATGTATATCACACGTACACAACCACACTAGGCCCCAATTACTATTGTTTGTACCCCTAAAAGGCTAGATGAGGAGTAGGGGGGGTATGGAACAGGCAGCACCCTCAAACCTTCAGAAGTATGAGATGAACCCCAACAACTTGGAAAGGTGGATCTCTCTCACACATACCAACACAGACTATCCCCCAATTTAACTGATCCCCAAAGGTTTTTGATTAAATAGCGGAATAGAAAATATGATCCAAAAAAAGTGTATGTATATCACACGTACACAACCACACTAGGCCCCAATTACTATTGTTTGTACCCCTAAAAGGCTAGGAGTAGGGGGAGTATGGAACAGGCAGCACCCTCAAACCTTCAGAAGTATGAGATGAACCCCAACAACTTGGAAAGGTGGATCTCTCTCACACGTACCAACACAGACTATCCCCCAATTTAACTGATCCCCAAAGGTTTTTGATTAAATAGCGGAATAGAAAATATGATCCAAAAAAAGTGTATGTATATCACACGTACACAACCACACTAGGCCCCAATTACTATTGTTTGTACCCCTAAAAGGCTAGATGAGGAGTAGGGGGAGTATGGAACAGGCAGCACCCTCAAACCTTCAGAAGTATGAGATGAACCCCAACAACTTGGAAAGGTGGATCTCTCTCACACGTACCAACACAGACTATCCCCCAATTTAACTGATCCCCAAAGGTTTTTGATTAAATAGCGGAATAGAAAATATGATCCAAAAAAAGTGTATGTATATCACACGTACACAACCACACTAGGCCCCAATTACTATTGTTTGTACCCCTAAAAGGCTAGATGAGGAGTAGGGGGAGTATGGAACAGGCAGCACCCTCAAACCTTCAGAAGTATGAGATGAACCCCAACAACTTGGAAAGGTGGATCTCTCTCACACGTACCAACACAGACTATCCCCCAATTTAACTGATCCCCAAAGGTTTTTGATTAAATAGCGGAATAGAAAATATGATCCAAAAAAAGTGTATGTATATCACACGTACACAACCACACTGGGCCCCAATTACTATTGTTTGTACCCCTAAAAGGCTAGATGAGGAGTAGGGGGAGTATGGAACAGGCAGCACCCTCAAACCTTCAGAAGTATGAGATGAACCCCAACAACTTGGAAAGGTGGATCTCTCTCACACGTACCAACACAGACTATCCCCCAATTTAACTGATCCCCAAAGGTTTTTGATTAAATAGCGGAATAGAAAATATGATCCAAAAAAAGTGTATGTATATCACACGTACACAACCACACTAGGCCCCAATTACTATTGTTTGTACCCCTAAAAGGCTAGATGAGGAGTAGGGGGGGTATGGAACAGGCAGCACCCTCAAACCTTCAGAAGTATGAGATGAACCCCAACAACTTGGAAAGGTGGATCTCTCTCACACGTACCAACACAGACTATCCCCCAATTTAACTGATCCCCAAAGGTTTTTGATTAAATAGCGGAATAGAAAATATGATCCAAAAAAAGTGTATGTATATCACACGTACACAACCACACTAGGCCCCAATTACTATTGTTTGTACCCCTAAAAGGCTAGGAGTAGGGGGAGTATGGAACAGGCAGCACCCTCAAACCTTCAGAAGTATGAGATGAACCCCAACAACTTGGAAAGGTGGATCTCTCTCACACGTACCAACACAGACTATCCCCCAATTTAACTGATCCCCAAAGGTTTTTGATTAAATAGCGGAATAGAAAATATGATCCAAAAAAAGTGTATGTATATCACACGTACACAACAACACTAGGCCCCAATTACTATTGTTTGTACCCCTAAAAGGCTAGATGAGGAGTAGGGGGAGTATGGAACAGGCAGCACCCTCAAATCTTCAGAAGTATGAGATTGTGTTCACTGTACCCCACAAAGATTGAGTTCACTGCACCCCACAATGATTGTGTTCACTGCACCCCACAAAGATTGTGTTCACTGCACCTCACAAAGATTGTGTTCACTGTACCCCCCAAAGATTGTGTTCACTGCACCCCACAAAGATTCTGTTCACTGTACCCCACAAAGATTGTGTTCACTGCACCCTAAAAGGATGTTGTTCACTGCACCCCACAAAGATTGTGTTCACTGCACCCTAAAAGGATGTTGTTCACTGCACCCCAAAAAGATTGTGTTCACTGTACCCCCCCAAAGATTGTGTTCACTGCACCCCACAAAGATTGTGTTCACTGCACCCCAAAAAGATTGTGTTCACTGTACCCCCCAAAGATTGTGTTCACTGCACCCCAAAAAGATTGTGTTCACTGTACCCCCCAAAGATTGTGTTCACTGCACCCCACAAAGATTCTGTTCACTGTACCCCACAAAGATTGTGTTCACTGCACCCCAAAAAGATTGTGTTCACTGTACCCCCCCAAAGATTGTGTTCACTGCACCCCACAAAGTTTCTGTTCACTGCACACCACAAAGGATTTTGTTCACTGCACCCCAAAAAGATTGTGTTCACTGCACCCCAAAAAGGATTTTGATCACTGCACCCCAAAAAGGATGTTGTTCACTGCACCCCAAAAATGATTTTGTTCACTCCACCCCAAAAAGATTGTGTTCACTGCACCCCACAAAGATTGTGTTCACTGCACCCCAAAAAGATTGTGTTCACTGTACCCCCCAAAGATTGTGTTCACTGCACCCCACAAAGATTCTGTTCACTGTACCCCACAAAGATTGTGTTCACTGCACCCCAAAAAGATTGTGTTCACTGCACCCCAAAAAGGATGTTGTTCACTGCACCCCAAAAAGGATGTTGTTCACTCCACCCCAAAAAGATTGTGTTCACTGCACCCCACAAAGATTGTGTTCACTGCACCCCAAAAAGATTGTGTTCACTGCACCCCAAAAATGATTTTGTTCACTGCACCCCAAAAAGGATTTTGTTCACTGCACCCCAAAAAGGATGTTGTTCACTCCACCCCAAAAAGATTGTGTTCACTGCACCCCAAAAAGATTGTGTTCACTGCACCCCACAAAGGATTTTGTTCACTGCACCCCAAAAAGATTGTGTTCACTGCACCCCAAAAAGGATGTTGTTCACTGCACCCCAAAAAGGATTTTGTTCACTGCACCCCAAAAAGATTGTGTTCACTGCACCCCACAAAGGATTTTGTTCACTGCACCCCACAAAGATTGTGTTCACTGCACACCAAAAAGGATTGTGTTCACTGCACCCCAAAAAGATTTTGTTCACTGCACCCCAAAAAGATTGTGTTCACTGCAGCCCAAAAAGATTGTGTTCACTGCAGCCCAAAAAGATTGTGTTCACTGCAGCCCAAAAAGATTGTGTTCACTGCAGCCCAAAAAGATTGTGTTCACTGCAGCCCAAAAAGATTGTGTTCACTGCAGCTCACACACAGAAAAATGGATGTGGATCACTGACACCTGCCTATCTCCAATCCCACACCACACAGCAATATCGATTGTAGTTTGTAGAACACAGTTTCCCTAAAATTCAGCAGACTCTGTCCCTAACAGGATTGAGAAGAGATCGTAGATCAGGATTGAGTGCAGATTCACCCCACCCCCCACACAGCAATATCGATTGTAGTTTGTAGAAGACACTGACCCTATAATTCAGCAGACTCTATCCCTAAAATGCCTACAACTCGCCCTGCCTAAACACTCCGACCTGTCCCTCAATTCTATCCGGACACAAATGGTTTTTTCCTGCCTATCTTTCCCTAATCAGCAGCCAGCACGTTGATGTGTGCTCTGTCCCTTAGCTAAGCAGCAGAATGACGCTGCTGCGGCGGCTGCCTCGAACTTATAAAGACTTGGTCACATGCTTCAGACGGCCAATCACAGCTACTAAGACATTTGCAGGCATGGCTGGGATGGCTTAAGGCACACCAGTTAAACGATTGTTGATTGGCTGTTGAAAGCCCGCCATGAAAAGAGCGCCAAAGCATGCAAAACCCGGAAATAAAACGACCGAACACGGATTTTTACCCGAACATACAGTAAAGTGTCCGTGTCCGTGTTCGGGTAAAAAAAATCCAATTATTCGGTACGAACACGAATAATACAGTCCGTGTTCGCTCAACACTAGTCCCTACCACTCCCTCTGACTGTATTAACCCATCTTCCTACCTAACAATCCTGACTTAACCCTCCACCGTGACCCTCCCCATTAACCTCACTTGCTCAGCGAGCAAAGGACCCCTTTCAAGGCTGTCAGTTCTGCCCAGTGTTGCAATTTGCTCCTCCAGATCTCTAATGTGAGCTTCCAGAAGAGCAACCCACTCACATATGTTGCAGCGGTATCCATCCTGGAGCGGTTGCTCCGTTATTATAAACATGCAGCACACTGTGGACTGCACAAGACCTTCAATCTTGCTAGCACACATTTTCCCTGTTACAACAATAATACATCTAATAGAAATATTCAGATGATACTTACAGGTCTTAAGACTCCAGTTACAATCTCCTGTTTTAAACTCTGGTTTTTAACTCACCACTTAGTCAAGGTCCACTTGGTCAGAGATCCAGCAAGCAAAAATATGGCAAGCTCAAGGAAGAGCAAGCTCATAAATGAGTCCTACAGAAAGTTATATAGGATCTGAAGCACCTGTGACCAATTACCCACCCCCCTTAATTAGTATTTTGAAGGAAGGAAATAAAGAAAAAAAAAAAAAAAAGCTATTTAAAAAGTGAAGATGTGATGTGAAAGATGTGAAGGAAAATTTCTGCCATGGGACACAGATGGCAAAAAAAACCATAGAGATTGTAACACTCCCTTACGGTATCCAAAACAAAAGCAAACATTTGACCGTATTTTTATTTTAAGTTGCTCTAAATTATTTCTATAATTTTCAGTTCTACTCTGAATTCATCATTGGTAGATGCTTTAAAAATCTGTATTCAAATTTAAAAGCTGAACTACGGACATTGTCAATTGTACAGTGTCCTACACTACTTATACCCTAGTAAACATATCTTTTAATGGTTTATATATGAATATGTTAAAATCACTACATAAAGTTATATTTCCAACCTCCTAGATTGATTGTTTACCTGAACTGACCAAATGGTCGGTGGGGTACTTCCTGTAGTCCTGAAGAGGGACATCTTGCATCATCAATTCAACTACGATTCAATTTTATACTTTAGATTAAGAACTATAAGATGTCAGATAGCATCAGAAGGCAAGGGACTTAGATAGCAGGGACTTAGTTTGCAAGGGTTGTCAGACACAGTATGCTTTATTTAAATAATAGCCCCAGCCCAAGGCACTGCCACTATTGTGATTTTGCCAAGCTGCTCAAAAATGGTCCTGAAAATGTGGCACTTTTCCATATCTCAATATGTGTTATAAATATTAATGTTGCAGACCAATCATAGCTGAATCAGCCAGAGGGGTGTAAGTTATTTAGCATTAGAATGGCTCTCTTAGAAATGTATTTTAGTCCACCTTCTAGCCAGCCATGGGATGAAATAAACCTATAGACTGGCCTCTCGGGAAATTACATAAAAAACACTGGTAGTGAGCTTGAAGTGTTTGTACATTTTGCTTTAGTAAAATAATAGGCATGTTTTGCTCACCTGTTCTGTGCAATGGTGGTGCACATAGCAGCCCTAAACCTCTTCTTCTTGTCTGCCCCCATAGCAAGTGATTACTATGGGGGCAGACGTGCTCAATCCTGAGAAGGGATGGACTCGTATAGCCTGGCTTAGGATCAAGCCCACACGGTAATCCTTTTCCCCCCAAGTCATTCCTTTACCATGTGGTACATTTTATCCTAAAGAAAATCAATTAATTAATAAATGAATCAATATTTAACATCAGTCTTAATGGTTCTTCTGCTATACTCTTAATTCTGTACAAGTTTCATGCATTTGTGTGAATTTGTGGTCATTTACAGTACCAACCAAACAAACCCTGCCCCACTCAAGGTGCTTACCCACCATAAAATGGATGCCAAACCAAAAAAGAAACAAAACTCCAATTTGAATTCAAAATATGGAAAATATATAAATATTGTAATTTAAAGAGGAAGTAAACCCTCCTCTAACACTTTTACCTATAGGTAAGCCTATGATAAGGCTTAAAAATAGGGGAAGAAACTGCGCTAATATCTAAATGTGGTAGCAGCAACTTAGCATGTGACAAACATCAAAAAACATAAAAGGGGGGGAAGTTGCGCTGTGTGACACAAAACATATATCATGAGTCCAAAAAGTCCCAATGTTTTGATATAAAATAAATATTGAATCAGAAAGTGCAAAAAATATTCAAACGAATATCCACCAGTGCAGGAAAATGAGTAAATTTACTGCTTACCAGAAGTAGCAGTAAAGTATGCCTTTAATAAGGGTAGCCGAGCCAGATGAAAATCTGAGAAGGATTCCTCCCCAGCGATGGCCGTCCCAGGATCACGATTAAATGGGTGTATGGATAAAAAACAAATATAACATAGCGTGATACTGTATAATATTCGAGTGGATCACTCCCGAGTGTGTCAGAAGGAAAAAAGGAAGGTGCTATTACAACCCACCACCAACACAGGCTGCTTACCAGATATTGATATATATGAGCAAATAAACAGCAATCCAAAAGGTGATAAAGGCTATGAATGAACCACCACCTTAACGTGTTGCAATTACCAGATAGATGATAAGTGAAGGCAAATCAATATGCAACTCAAAAAGGCCGTGGGATAAGCCACCACCTTGATCTTAGTGCAATTACCAGATAATAGAAATAGATGAGCATAGAAGGTAACTTCAAATGAGCTGAGGACCCGCTGAGAAGCTTCACCAAAACAATCTGCTTACCAGAGATAAGCCAAATGAATGCCAAATCTTAGATCCGGATGTCCCCGGGAAATATCCAATCTCCTATAGACAAACGGTCACTGGTGGTGTAGAGGCCGACTTACAGATATGGCAGTCTGCACACCAGCAGCTGCTGACAATCAATTGACACAACACAGACACACACACCCTCTGTCTAATGAGCAACCATTATAGACAGAGGGTGTGTGTGTCTGTGTTGTGTCAATTGATTGTCAGCAGCTGCTGGTGTGCAGACTGCCATATCTGTGGGTCGGCCTCTATAAAAATATAAATAAATATGTCATACATCCCAGGAGTCTTCAGGAGGGGAGGAAAGGAGGAGAAGGGGTTTTCCCAGCTGAGCACACTCTCCTGCATGCATGCCTGAGCTAAGGGCAGATGGATTCCTGTAAGTAACTGCTATATGAACCATTTATGCTTACTTAAGATACTTAAGCCACAGTCAGAAAAAGTAGGGGGTGTTTTTCAAAGTGAATTCTCAACAAAATAAAGCATGGAGACATGGATGGATGGGGTAATTTTCTTTGAATATTAAAAATAATTAAAAAAAAGTGTTTTTAGCTTGTGGTGTTTAAATGCAGTGAAGATCTGCTTTAAGACATGCAGTCCTGGTATGGTTAATAAAAAGTAGAATATACTGAATAAAGCCTTAAATAAAGATATCCCACTAATATAATGGTGCACCAAAAAAAAACAATTCAAAGCTGTTCATAGTGTAACCAGCCTTTTCTTGGGAACTCTTTGTGGAACTCTGAATGGTGCTGCTTAAATTAATTTGTAACAGAGTACTGATTGGCCCACTTGACATGTTCCAGAAGAAGCGATAGGGCGCGAAACATGTAGAATGAATATATTGTCAAAAGCGGCATCACTTTGTCAATGTCTACATCCCTCCATTGGATAGTATTTCCCATGTGGCCTATGGGATATTTGGTATAGATTCTTTTTGGGGTGGTTATGGTTTGCATTGACGGTCAGGGTGAACAGGGCTGTTTTTACTATTACAAGTCTGAGTAAAGTGGAGTTCCGGCCACATAATCATGCCTGTAGATTTTATGGCATCTGCTTCCTTATCCTTTCCTGAGCCCGAATTGGATATTCCCGGCCTTTTTTTTTTTTTACTTACCTTTTTAGAGAGGATAATATACTCACCTTACCATCCACTTCCTCCTTCCTCGGCTGCGGCCCGCGCCGTCACTTCCGCTTTGCAATGATTCCTGGGAGCTGAACGTCATCGCTCCCAGGAATCAATGCGCCTGCACCGGCCCCGGCGTCAGTTCCGGTGTAGGCACGTCAGCTGCAGCCCTGGAAGTGACAGCGGGGCCGGCGCAGTGCATCGTGGGACCGAAGAGGACGGAAGAGGACGCAGAAGAGGATCGCGCTGGCTTCAAGCTGCCCACACCTGAGATGGCAGCGCTGGAGAAGAAATTTTAAAAGTAAGTATTTCTTCTAAAAGGTAAGTGCGAACCGGGACAGATCAGAGGCTATCCATTGTGGAATGTACTAGCCCTGACTGTCCCGGGGGTATGTTCATTAAAAAATTTTTTTTGTGGCTGGAACTCTGCTTTAATTGCCATATTTGCACTTTTTTAACATTTTTGTAATATTTTATTGAAATTTATTAAAACTTAAAACTTTTTATACAAAACATTATTGTTGGTTGTAAACTTTGTTGTGCCATTAAAGTCCATCCTGTAGCTCTAAATCAATTTCCATTAAATATTAGGACGAGGTACTGCTTTATTTTTGGTGTCCATATTTTGCCTCCTTATGGTGACACCGATAATCAAAAATATAATTTGTAACAAACCTCCAACTCAAACGACATATCAATCTCAATGTTCTACCCATAAATAGGCACTGTTATTGCCTCAATGTGTGGCAAGTAAGGATGATCGAACGGTCCGGGTCGACCATCGGTTCGACCCGAACATTGGATGTTCGATATTCGGCCGAATACCGAACTTTTTGCGGTAAAAGTTCGGTATTCGGCCACCAGAACCGCCCAAAATGCACTGGGACAGGAACTGGGCTTTAAAAGCCCATGATTGGCCCAGAAACGTCTGCAAAAGCCAATGAGGGGGCAGGAGTCTCCTAGGAATGTGATTGGAGTGACTACGGGGACCAGAGGCCAATCAGGAGTGAATTTGCCCCACACTATATAAGATGGCCCTGCCTAACCCCTAGCACAGGGATCCAAATCCTGTTGAAGAGAGTTGAAACAGTTCTCTGACTCCTGCTTTGCTACACTACATTTCCTACATATCGGGTGGTTCTAAAGCTCCATATAGCAGAATTGTATTTAGCTTACAGCCAGTGTAGTTAGATACAGCGATTGTGCTGGTTCTTAGAGTTACAAAAAAAAAAAAAACTTAAGGGACAGTGTCAGTCTTCTGCTGTATGGAGCTTTCTATTTAGTGGAAAGGGATATCTAGTGTAGTTAGGGAACTTTGTACTACATTAGTTAGAATATAAAAATGGGGATATTGCTGCGCTAAAATGTAAAGATAAAAACATACATGAATAAAAAGTCAACAGACCAAATGAAAGCAGCCAGCACCTGATCTAGAATCAGAAATACCAGATCTAAATAGCAATATAGAATGGGATTGGTGCAGCGCTAACACAATTGAATCCACAGTCCATACAAATGTTCAAATGGATCAAATACAAAAGTGCAGTAAACAAAAGTTCATCAGAGAGTGCTCCAATAAAGAAGGGAAACTGTCCACCACTTCAAACTTGGAAAAAGCCCCGAGTGCAGGAACCGCCACCAAGATAATAAATGGCCTCTTACCAAATTGCAATGACCCCCATTACAAGGATCAAAGACAGCCTGTGTGATCAAATCAGTGCCCAGATCGACATGTATCGATTCCCAGTGTTCCCTCAGCAGCTCCGACCGGAACAAGTGAACATAAGGAAAAGAGGGACAACTCCAATAGTGAAGTACGTTCACAGGTTTATTCAGTAAAAGCAAAGTGGCAACTCACGTTTGCATGAAGAAATCACAGCATGTCTCGGAGCTATACTCTCAGAACCTTTGTTTCCAACCAATAAAATGGCCGCCGTGTCTCCTTGCTGGCCTCAGCACGACGAACCGCAGGCTCCTCCTCCAGGAGCCTGCGGTTCGTCGTGCTGAGGCCAGCAAGGAGACACGGCGGCCATTTTATTGGTTGGAAACAAAGGTTCTGAGAGTATAGCTCCGAGACATGCTGTGATTTCTTCATGCAAACGTGAGTTGCCACTTTGCTTTTACTGAATAAACCTGTGAACGTACTTCACTATTGGAGTTGTCCCTCTTTTCCTTATGTTCACTTGTTCCGGTCGGAGCTGCTGAGGGAACACTGGGAATCGATACATGTCGATCTGGGCACTGATTTGATCACACAGGCTGTCTTTGATCCTTGTAATGGGGGTCATTGCAATTTGGTAAGAGGCCATTTATTATCTTGGTGGCGGTTCCTGCACTCGGGGCTTTTTCCAAGTTTGAAGTGGTGGACAGTTTCCCTTCTTTATTGGAGCACTCTCTGATGAACTTTTGTTTACTGCACTTTTGTATTTGATCCATTTGAACATTTGTATGGACTGTGGATTCAATTGTGTTAGCGCTGCACCAATCCCATTCTATACTACATTAGTTATATTTAATAATTGAGTTTCTGTAGGGAAAGTGTGAGGGTTCTGTTTAGTGAGCACGTTGCACAGTGCTGCTGTATCACAGCAGGTGTACGTGCTTGCTAGGCAGCAAAATACAGTGACAACTTAACGCCTGTTGTTCAAAGCGTTAGGTGCACTGTACAAAAGCCTTTGCAACTGTGCGTGACACGCATCTGCTGTGCTGTAACCAGCAACAACTGTGGGTCGCATAGCAGTGTGCGTTTTTCACCGCACACAGTTGCCAACGCATCAGTGACAACCTAACGCCTGTTGTTCAAAGCGTTAGGTCCACTGTGCAAAAGGCTTTGCAACTGTGCGTGACACGCATCTGCTGTGCTTTATCCAGCGACAACTGTGGGTCGCATAGCAGTGTGCGTTTTTCACCGCACACAGTTGCCAACGCATCAGTAACAACCTAACGCCTGTTGTTCAAAGCGTTAGGTCCACTGTGCAAAAGCCTTTGCAACTGTGCGTGACACGCATCTGCTGTGCTGTATCCAGCGACAACTGTGGGTCGCATAGCAGTGTGCGTTTTTCACCGCACACAGTTGCCAACGCATCAGTGACAACCTAATGCCTGTTGTTCAAAGCGTTAGGTCCACTGTGCAAAAGACTTTGCTACTGTGCGTGACACGCATCTGCTGTGCTGTATCCAGCGACAACTGTGGGTCGCATAGCAGTGTGCGTTTTTCACCGCACACAGTTGCCAACGCATCAGTGACAAATATGCCTGGTAGACTAAGAAAAGGCATACATGGCCCTGCTGCAGAAAGGGGCACAGCTTCTAGGGTGTCTAGAGGCAGGGGTGGATGTGGTGGTCAGTCCTCAGCCAGGCCACCATTTGGATTGTTCTCCGGCAGTGGCCAAGCTATACGTCCACAGTATGTACAGGAGGTGGTGGACTATATGACCAAACCCTCATCATCGGCATCATCTGCAACTACAGTGACCCAGGCAGAGAAAAGTGGTCAGTCTTCTGCAGTTGTCAGAACAAATACAAATGAGTCCATGTCCACCTCATGTCCTCCCTTAGACCCAACTTCAGACATGACAGAGGAGTCAGCTGAGCTGTTTGACCACAGTGTCGGCCATCTACTCCAGCCTGATGCTCAGTCCTTTATGGAGTCTGATGTTGGGTCTGAGTTTGAGGAGGAGGCAGAGCAAACAAGAGGGGAGAGCAGACGGCCCGCTCCATCTAAGGCCGCACCTGTTGTCTCCCGGGCCAGGCCTGATGCTCAGTCTTTGATGGAGTCAGATGTTGGGTCTGAGGTTGAGGAGGAGGCAGAGCAAGCAAGAGGGGAGAGCAGACGACCCGCTCCATCTAAGGCCGCACCTGTTGTCTCCCGGGCCAGGCCTGATGCTCAGTCTTTGATGGAGTCAGATGTTGGGTCTGAGGTTGAGGAGGAGGCAGAGCAAGCAAGAGGGGAGAGCAGACGGCCCGCTCCATCTAAGGCCGCACCTGTTGTCTCCCAGGCCAGGCCTGATGCTCAGTCTTTGATGGAGTCTGTAACGGAGCTCCAATACCCAGCCTAGGTATCTCCGCTGTATCATCCTTGGAGCTGAGGAAGTGCTTAAATATCCAAGGCAAAACCCCCCCAGTAACTGGACGACACACAGTTCTGAGAGTCAAACTAGACTCCCTTTGTTTATTGAAAAGACAAGGGATCACAATCTAGGAAAACCCCTCCCTCTTTGAGCCATCCCACACACATGGCTGAACATCCCATAATAACCTTACTCACAGGAACAATAGACAATAGACTGCAGGTATTTACCAATAACAAACCCCCACCCATCTCCTGAGGGACACTGCTCCTTCACTCTTCCAACACAAACCACACTCTTAGTGTCCATTCCGCTACACTGCTCCCCCTTAACCACAAGCCGGCATACACAGTCTGATCCTAACGGATCGGCTTGGGGATGTCCGGGGAGTACTCACAGATCATTTTTCCAGTTCAGTTTGTCATGATAACCCGTCGGCATTGCCATTCTGTTGTCCATACAAGTAGGGCTGAAGCTTCTTTTCCCTGGGCAGAAGCTTTCTGCTCAAGTAGGTTACGGGTTGTTCTCTGCCATCTTCTCCAACCTGGCTCAATACTGCTCCCAATACAAACATTGAAGCGTCTGGACCTCAGAAGGCCAGTAGGTCTCTGTGATGTGGGCGTGGGATCTGGACTGGCAGGAATGCTGAGGGCAACTGGCCTAGGTCGTTCCCCAGTAAGATGTCGGTGGGGAGCTCCCGTATCAACCCCACATCGATCAGACCTGACCCGTCACCCCAATTCAAGTGGACCCTCGCAGTGGGTAGCCCGATGTACTGCTCCCCCTGCCATCCGTACCACTACTGAGCCTCCGGTTCGAGCGGCATCTGGGACCAGGTGTCGCTTGACCAAGGTGAGAGTAGCTCCCTTGTCTCGGAGACCTTGCGCGGGCTTTCCATTTAACTGGACAGATTGTAGATGGTGCTGTCTGTTCTCCGTAGCGGCTTCCACCGGGTTAGCTTCATGAAGGGTACCCAATTGCTCCTCGGTGGGTTTGAACCTGGGTACGACTAGGGGAACCTCTGCAGCATAGTAGGGGATCGTTGTCCGTGCTGAAGGGGGTGACCCTGGTCGGATCCCTGCAGCTTGGTTCCTGCTCTGGGTACAGTTTCGTCGATAGTGCCCGAACTGCTTGCACCTGTGGCACTGTACCCCACTGCGGGACGGGTATCTGGGTGTCTGATGTTTGGAGGAGTTTCTCCCCCTCTGTGGTAGTGGGGGTCCTGTTCGAATCCATGAAGCGTGGTTCCGATTCTGAGTGCAGTCTCTCTGATAGTGCCCAAATTTCTTGCACAAATGGCACTGCACTCTGTTGTGCCCGTGGTATAGATTTTCTGGGCGCTTAGGGATTAGTCCTGATCTTTGTGGTGCTGGTGACCCTGGGTTATTGTTCAGCGGTCTGGGGTTTGGACTGAAGCTAATCTGTGATTGCCTGCGGGCATCCTGATATTCATCGGCCTGCCTGGCCGCTTCAGGGAGAGTGGTAGGTTTGCGGTCCCTTACCCACTCCTGTACCCCTGGGTTTAGTCCATATTAGAAATGTTCCAGTAAAATCAGCTGGGTGATCGCTTCTGCTGTGGTTGCCTGACTGGCTTGTAGCCAGGCTTGGGCTGCCCTCTGCATATGGCAAGCCCATTCAGTATGGGAGTCCTTCTCCTGTTTCTTGGTTTCCCTGAAGCGTCTCCTGTACGCTTCTGGGGTGATGGCATATCTTGCCAAAATCACTTCCTTTACCCGGCTATAGCTTGAGATTTCCTCTTCTGGCACGGCTCTGTAGGCTTCTGCTGCACGGCCTGACAGTTTACCAGCTAGGACCAGTACCCAGTCTGTCAGTGGTACTTTGTACAACCTGCATTGCCGTTCAAAATCTTGCAGGAAGCCGTCGATCTCTTCCTCTGCTTCCACAAACTTTTTAAAGGCATCATGTGGTACCTTTAATCTTGTCTCTGGTGCCTGTGTAGTAGTTGGCCGTCTCTCCAAGGCACGCTGCTCTGCCAGCCGGAGTTGGTTCTCCCGGTCCTCTCTTGCTGTGATAAAGGCATCCACTTGGGCTAACGTTGCCTGTACCAGCTCTATTGAGGGGTTTTCTCTATAAAACGCTAGCCTGCGTTTCACTTCTTTGTCAAATTCTGTATCCATGGCTTCCGTAGCCATACTGCGTGCCCGATCCTCCTCGGTCAGCTCTGCAATCAGCGTGGCTTTGGTTTTATTGCTGGCGATCTTCCCTCTCGCTTCCAGCAAATCCTTTAACGTGGCTCGTTTTAATCCAGCATAGTTCGTCTCCATTCACACTTCTATTCGTGTAACTGAATTTGTACCAACTGCTTCCTCTTGCTGCAAGGCTTGCATCCCACCGCTTGCCAACAATGTAACGGAGCTCCAATACCCAGCCTAGGTATCTCCGCTGTATCATCCTTGGAGCTGAGGAAGTGCTTAAATATCCAAGGCAAAACCCCCCCAGTAACTGGACGACACACAGTTCTGAGAGTCAAACTAGACTCCCTTTGTTTATTGAAAAGACAAGGGATCACAATCTAGGAAAACCCCTCCCTCTTTGAGCCATCCCACACACATGGCTGAACATCCCATAATAACCTTACTCACAGGAACAATAGACAATAGACTGCAGGTATTTACCAATAACAAACCCCCACCCATCTCCTGAGGGACACTGCTCCTTCACTCTTCCAACACAAACCACACTCTTAGTGTCCATTCCGCTACAGAGTCAGATGTTGGGTCTGGGTTGAGGAGGAGGCAGAGCAAGCAAGAGGGGAGAGCAGACGGCCCGCTCCATCTAAGGCCGCACCTGTTGTCTCCCGGGCCACTATACACACCTCATCTTGCTGGGACTTTTTTGAGACATCCCATGCAGACAAAACAGTTGCGATCTGCAAGATTTGTAAGAAGGCTATAAAACGTGGCAGAAATGTCAACCACCTGGGTACAAGCTGCCTAAACAGGCATTTGACAACCCACCACTTGGCCCGTTGGCAGGAGCATTTAAAGAACCCACAAAAGGGCCAAAGATCGGTCAGTCGGCCTCCTAGTCCTCCTCGCGCTCCTCCTCATGCTCCACCTGCTCCACCTGCACATCAGTCTGTTCCTGGCTCTGCTATAGTCACTCGTCACCTGTTGGCAGCCTCCACTGACAGGGATGATGATATAGCAGGCAGTGTCGCATCTACCTCCAGCACACCACCAGCTGTAACATCTAGACGCCAAATTTCGATTCCACACATGCTGGAACGAAAAAAAATGTATAATCCCTGCCACCCACATGCCCAGCGTCTAAACAGTAGTTTGGCTAAACTACTGGCTCTGCAACTATTACCATTTAACCTGGTAGAGTCTGCTCCCTTCCGTGACTTCGCAAAATGTGCAGTTCCACAGTGGCAGGTGCCAAGTCGGCATTACTTTGCCCGTAAGGCCCTGCCATCCCTATACCAACACGTGGAAGGCAATGTAGTGTCGTCCCTGGCCAAGTCAGTCAGCCATAAGATACACTTGACGGCTGACACTTGGTCAAGCAAACATGGGCAGGGACGGTACATTTCTGTCACTGCTCACTGGGTGACACTGCTTGCCAGCGGAAGGGATTGTAGCCAGGGCTCGGTGCTGCAGCCAGTGTTGCCCCCACGTCTGCAAACAGCTGGTGGTGTCGCTGATCCGGGTAGATCGATCACTTCTACCCTCTCCTGCTCCTCCTCCTCTACCTCCTCCATGCCCTCCTCTGCAGAATGGTCCTTTGAATATGATGAGGTACCACGTAAACGTTCAAAGGGCTATTCTATGTCTCAGGCCAAAAGGTGTCACGCAGTGCTGCAGCTTGTGTGTCTAGGGGACAGGCAGCACACTGCCCCTCAGATTCTTGGGGCTCTGCAGGCACAGGCCCAGAGGTGGTTGACACCACGCCAGCTGCAGCCAGGGATAGTGGTTACTGATAATGGGTCAAACCTCCTGGCCGCCCTTCATCAGGGAAAGTTAACCCATGTGCCATGCCTGGCGCATGTCCTGAATCTCGTGGTACAGCGGTTTTTGAACTCGTACCCGGGAATGCAGGATGTGCTAAGGATGGCAAGAAGGGTATGCAGTCACTTCAGGCGGTCGTACAGTGCCACTGCACGTTTGGCCGAAGTGCAGCGCGAGTTTCACCTGCCGGTACACCACCTCATCTGTGACATGCCCACCCGCTGGAACTCCACCTTGGCTATGCTGCAGCGCCTGTACACGCAGCAGAGGGCCCTCAATGAATACCTATGCGAGTACGGCACCAGCACTGGCTCTGCGCGCCTGGGCTTCTTTTCACCACGGCAGTGGCTTTTGATTAAGGATGCATGCGCTGTCCTCTCGCCATTTGAGGAGGCCACAAGGATGGTCAGCCGGGACAGCGCATGCATCAGTGACACCCTACCGGTACTGTTTTTGTTGGAGCACACTCTGCGTGGCATTATGGACAGGGCACTGGAGGCAGAGCAGCAGGAGGAAGAGGAGGACTTCCTTGCCTCTCAAGGCCCCCTTTATCCTGAGAATCCTGACCCCATTATGCCTAGCTCCCAGAGGCCCGAGCATGATCCAGGGGTGGAAGAGGAGGAGGAGGAGGACGATTCTGCGGGAACTTTTGCAGGGTTTGAGGAGGAGGAGGAGGAGGAGGAAGACATGCGGCAATCTGCAAGGTCTAGTTTGACTCCCTCGGGACACTTTGGAGTAGTGCGTGGCTGGGAGGAGGAGGAGCCCGTTCAAGATAATGTCGTTTTGAGTGACCCCGAGGAGTCAGCTTCTCAGGCCTTCGCTAATTTGCGATGCATGGGAAACATCATGCTTCAGAGCCTGCGAAAGGACCCCAGAATCAAGGCCATTAAAGAGACTAACCACTATTGGTTGGCCACCCTACTTGACCCCCGGTACAAGTCTAAAGTCTCGGAGCATTTCCCATCCACCCAGAGAGTCCACAGGATCAAATCCCTTGAGGACAGTCTCAAGAGGATTCTGGTGAACACGTTCCCCGACTCCCGTAGGGTGCAGGGGCGGGGACAACCTACCATGGATTCTACTGGTGGTCACGAGAGGAGCGTTGGAGAAGGCGTGCGGTTGACGGATGCCTTTCGGTCTTTTTTTAGTCCTCACCGCCCAGGCCTCTCAGCTGCCACATCGCATCGACAGCGTCTGCATCACATGGTGGACGATTACGTGAGGGCACAAAGTGACACAGAGGGCTTTTCATGTGACGATGCCGATCTACTGGCATACTGGGTCTTGAGATTAGACCACTGGCCAGAACTGGCCCAGTATGCCATGGAGTTGTTGGCCTGCCCTGCTTCCAGTGTCCTATCCTCCTCTCATTCTCTTTACGTTCACAGAACCTCATTTTGGTTATAACAAAAACGATTATGTTTGCGCACCTGTTCCACAGGTGCACACCTTTACAATTTTTGGGCCTCCTTCAACACCAGCTCTTTGGGGTTAAGGTGGGGAGGCTATGCTAAAACAAAAACTACCATGTTTGCGCACCTGTTCCACAGGTGCACACCTTTACAATTTTTGGGCCTCCTTCAACACCAGCTCTTTGGGGTTAAGGTGGGGAGGCTATGCTAAAACAAAAACTACCATGTTTGCGCACCTGTTCCACAGGTGCACACCTTTACAATTTTTGGGCCTCCTTCAACACCAGCTCTTTGGGGTTAAGGTGGGGAGGCTATGCTAAACAAAAACTACCATGTTTGCGAACCTGTTCCACAGGTGCACACCTTTACAATTTTTGGGCCTCCTTCAACACCAGCTCTTTGGGGTTAAGGTGGGGAGACTATGCTAAACAAAAACTACCATGTTTGCGAACCTGTTCTACAGGTGCACACCTTTACAATTTTTGGGCCTCCTTCAACACCAGCTCTTTGGGGTTATGGTGGGGAGGCTCCGCCAACACCAAAACTACCATGTTTGCGCACCTGTTCCACATGTGCACACCTTCATAATTTTTACGCCTTCTTCAACACCAGCTCTTTGGGCTTACAGTGGTATGGCTCCGCCAACACCCAAACAACAATTTTTGCGCACCTGTCACACAGATGCATATCATTGTAATTTTTTTCCTTACAAAGGCAATTATTGCCTTCATTACCAGCACTTTCATAGGGATATGGTGTCAAGGCATCGTCGGCACCACCAAATGCCCAATTTTTAAGCATCCTTTACTTCTATTCAAAGTCAAGAGACAACAGTATTCATCCAAAACATCTCTAATCTTGTTCACTCTGCACTACATTGTGGCCCCTACCCCTAACCCTCAATGCATCCGTGCATATATGTCTGTTTCTTGTGAGAATTCAAGTTAAAGTGCACCAAACACCATTTTACATGAAATAAAGTGCAATTACATACATCTTTGGACTTCTTGAAAACATTTGTTAATAATAGCCCCATTGTGGAAATACACCCGTTAATTATATGCACATTTAAAGAGACAGCACCTTTTTCCAAAAAAAACTCTAATCTTGTTCCCAGTGCACTGCATTATGTCCCCATCATACACATTGGCTGTGCCGTTGATTAGGAGCAAAAGAAAGGTGCGGTTAAGCAAAAAAGTCATTTTTGAAGGTTTGGTATGCTTTAATTCTGGTTCTGGACATGCTACAGAGCTGAAACTTCACAGGTACACCTTTTAGACCCCCCAGACACTAAATCCAAAGAAATCTTTTTTTTTTTTTTTTTTTTTTTAATTTTTTTCAATAATTGGCTCTCTATCAAAAACGACAATTTTTAAGAACTTTTTTTGTGTGATTAATAGTCCCTGGGGCATGACCCAGAACCCTAGGCACTTTTTAGGGGCATTTATTGGGTTTTAGGGCTTCAAAATGGGGTTTTTTGATTCCAGAAGTTCGGGTCCCATTGATTTCAATGGGGTTCTGGAATCCGAACCGAACTTTCCTGAAATTCGGGTGTTCTGGTCGAACCGAACTTTTCAAAAGTTCGATCATCCCTAGTGGCAAGCTGGTCATCTCAATACCATTCTACAACAGTCCTTCTCTCTTCCTCTATGTAATATTTTACGCCTTTTTTTCTTTTTTCTTGTTATTACTTGTTCTTTTTAAAAACTCCGATTTAAAAAAAGTGTAATCAAAATTTTTACCTAGTTTTAAATCAGGGATGGTTCGAACACTTGTCAGATTTTTTCATTGCTGTCTTCAGAAAGATTTCATTTCTTTTGATAACCATTGTCTTGGTATAACTCTTATTCTGTATGTGAGAAGGATCCAACTAAACAATTAAAATCTCTCTTTTATCAAATGACAGGGAGGAAAGGGAGCATGAATATGATCAAGTGTGCAATGCCTTAGATCTCATGCTGCAAATGTACAGTTATAAGGCCATAGACTAAGGAGTACCTAGAAAACCTTGCACTCCAGGTGTACTGCTATTTTCAGGATGGGTTCAAGACAAAAGATACATTTTAGAGCACTTCTTAGACATAGTTAACACTTCTAGATGTTCCCGATAGAATAGCAAATCATTATTTTTTTTAGTTCAGGTCTTTTTACCTAAAAAGAAAGTTCTATTATTTAACAACTTTACAACTGGAGGATTTTGCTGTCTTACGTCCAGGCCACTTTTTGCGATTCGGCACTGTGCAACTTTAACTGACAATTGCGCTGTCGTGCAATGCCGTACCCAAACTAAATTTACATCCTTTTTTTCCCACAGAGCTTTCTTTTGGTGGTATTTGATCATCTTTGCGATTTTTACTTTTTGCGCTATAAACAAAAAAATAGCGTAAATTTTGAAAAAATAATATTTTTCACATTTTTTTATATGAAATTCCCCCCCAAAAATGTAGAAATCGAATTTTCTTTAAATTATTGGCCAATTTGTTTTCTGCTACCTATGTTTGGTAAAAAAAAATCACAATAAGCGTATTTTGATTGGTTTGCGCAAAAGTTATTGCGTTTACTAACTAAGGGAAAGATTTTTGTCATTTTTGGTGTTATTTTTTTAACGAGTAATGGCGTTGATCTGTGATTTTTTTGCGGGACTGCGACATTTCGGCGGACAGATCGGACCCTTGACTGACATTTTTGACACTTTTGGGGGTACCAGTGACATTTCTATAGTAATCAGTGCTATACATATGCACTGTTACTGTAAAAATGACACTGGCAGGGAAGGGGTTCATTTTATTGGAGAGGGAGGGGTTAATGTATGCCTGGTGCTTACTAACGTGTGTGGGGGGAGGTGACTGAGTGACACAGGGACAGATCGCAGGTTCAGCTATGCTGAACCCTGCAATCTGTCACTGTCTGTCACTTAGGAGATCCGCCCGCTTTGTTTACACAAGCGGGCAGATCTCCAAACTCGATTCCCCGACGATCGGGGAAGAGCGGCGGTGATCACCGCCACTCCTCCCCTGGCCCGACTCCCGCTGTGACTGAATACAGCGGGAGCGAGCCTCCGGCGGCGCGCGTGCACCGCCCACAAGGGAAGGAGTCCAGCGACGTAGGTCTACGTCGCTGGACGGGAACGAGCCACTTTGCCGCAGTACGCTCAATGTGAGCGGTCGGCAAGTGGTTAATTTAAGACCTTATAGTACTTTCTTATATTCTCACTTATATTATGGTGGCTGTTTTTAGCTTAAGGCCTTGTTAACACCTATGCATTTTTTAGTGAGTTTTCAGTTTTGCAGAAACACACTACAGTCCATTTTTGAGATGGTTTCCTATGGGTCATGTTCACATCTGTGCATTTTATGGAAAGGGCCAGGGATTTTTTTCTGGTTTTTGGTTCCATAGACTTCAATGGATCAAAAATTTGTATTGAAAAAATGCAAAATGCACCTGGAATATGCAACCTGCATAGGTGTGAATCATACCTTACTGAGTGATGATGATGATCTCATGTCTGTAGTTGCCTCCAGATACATCAACCAATGTAGCAGGCACTTGATATGTTTGTCTAACTTCTCTCTAGTGTTTATGGGCAACCTTCCCACATGGAAGATTCTGATACATTTACTCAAGGCAAGTTGATGTTTTTTCCAGGATTTACCCTGCAGGGTGTTCACTGTGGTTAGGCAGTGGTAACATGCAGGTATCACATTGGATTCCATATGCCAGTGCTGTGTAGCAAACATGAAATGGGGCATTTTGCAATATGTACATATTAAAGCACTGCTTTTCAAATCCTGTAATCTGTGGCAGTGGTGAGCAAATGGGTTTGCTGGCATGTTTGATAAGCCGCCTGACCACTGGATTTAATAGAACTGTAAAGAGCAGTCTGCACCCAGGATTAGCTGGCACTGTGCAGGAAAACAGTGAATGCAATATTAGCTGGGATGCTGATGAGCAATGTGGACGCTGGATTAGTTTAAATGTGACATGTTGATCTTTTGTTATGAGCGCATTCCAATATAGTTTCTGTTTAATAAAGTCAGAGTGTGTGAAATTGCCCATCACACCTGACTGCATCCCCCACCTCTGCCATGTACAACATAAAATAAACCACTTCCCATCTGCTTGAGAAACATTTTAGTTATATTAGAGCACGTTCTGCTGCACACCAAGGAAATTTCACATGTAACCATAATTACAGACACTAAATTTGGTAGTCTGAACCAGAGGGCATTCCGCTGTAGCTGCAAGATGTACAGTTAATAAAACTTGATAAACTAATAAGATTATTTATAGAACTTAATAAAACATCGAAATAGAAAAAAAAAAAAAAAAAAAGACTGTTTTGTTTTTTAGTAAATACGAGATGCAGCTCTAAAGCAGTCATACGTTCTGCACCAGCACATCCTCTTTTAACTGTCCCGGAGGAGGAAAGGAGCCAATAATTTGCTAATTACAAATCAGTGGACTTTTATGATAGTGAAAAGAGCAATAATGATGTTCAAAGCCTATTATGTGATACAATGTATGAATTTAATAATTAATGCTTTTCAGAATATTGGGAAGTTTTAGTCTAAGAAACAACATGAGGCTACAGGTTATAAAGCAGAATTCTACTCAGCTACAAAATGTACTGTGAATTGTGCCCCCCACACTCCAAGGGTTACATTTTAATTTTAAGTGGTAAATGCTCTAGGGGCAAGAGCATTACTTACCTTATTCCTGATGACTTCCACCACAGCCCTACAAGAGGTCCCCTTAAAGTGTTACTAAACCCAGAACCTGCATTCACTATATCTGGTCTCCCACAGTACACAGAACATGGAAAGGCAATTATTTTAGTAAATATGAACTAATAAATACCTTTTATCATCAGCAGTATGTACAAGCCTTGTGACTTGTATCAGTTCCTAATAAAGCTTGTAGGAGGAGTTTTCATTCTCCCCTGATCTTACGTTGTCTGGACAGTGCTGATTGGCCCTTTTTTTCTCCCAAGAAAAAAAAAAACTCTTTGGCAATACACACCAAACTGAGCATGTGCAGCCCGTCTCCTGCCTCTGTAAATATCAGGTAATTTTTTGGAGACCGTGGAAGAAGAGGAGGATCAGAGACAGCCTTTATACACAATGAAAAATAACGAACCCCTTAGTCTCCACAGTGAGTATAACAAGCATGCTTTACTGCATACACAGACTGATTTTACTGTTGTGGGGTATATTACATAGTTAGTGAGATTGAAAAAAGACATCAGTCCATCCAGTTCAACCTATGATGTGTGTGTGTACGTGGATCCGCGCTTAGGATATAAAAGTGATAAATACAACCGGCTGCAGCCTACCTCTAAAACTATAATCAAAGGATATATAGTTAGGATATAAAAAAGAAGAAAAGGAGGTAAATGGTGCTGCCTAGAAATCAGTATATATAATAAATATGAGTATGATAACAAAATTAAAGTGCACTTGTGCTAAACGAAAGGGTAACTCCCTTGAGGTGACTCAGTGAGAAATGTGGCAGCTGTCTGGGGAAAGGTAACAAAAATCCAATTATTCGGTACGAACACGAATAATACAGTCCGTGTTCGCTCAACACTAATTGTAAGTTTAAAACATAAATTTATTTAGAATTCGGTCATTTTATTTCCTGTTTTGTATGTAATGGCGCGCTTTTAATGGCGGGCTTTCAACAGCCTTTCAACAAGCGTTTAACTGGTGTGCCTTAAGCCATCCCAGCCATGCCTACTAATGTATTAGTAGCTGTGATTGGCCATCTGAAGCATGTGACCATGTTTTTATAAGTTCGAGAGCCCCAGCGTGCTGAGTCATTCTGCTGTAGATTAGGGAGAGAGAACACATCATACGTGCTGGCTGCTGATTAGGGACAGACAGTGATTCTGTGAAAAATTGTGTCTGAAAAGGATGCAGGGTCAGGTCGGAGTGCAGGCAGGGAGAGTTATTAGAGCATTTTAGGGCGAGGCTGGAGATTAGGCAGGGTCAGTGTTCTACATTGATTTTGCTGTGTGGGGGGTTGTGCAGTGAACGATCTTATTGAGCATATTAGGGCGAGGCTGAAGATTAGGCAGGGTCAGTGTTCTACATCGATTTTGCTGTGCGGGGGGTTGTGCAGTGAACGATCTTATCAAGCATATTAGGGTGAGGCTGGAGATTGGGCAGGGTCAGTGTTCTACATCGATTTTGCTGTGTGGGGGGTGGTGCAGTGAACGATCTTATCGAGCATATTAGGGCCAGGCTGCAGAGATTAGGCAGGGACAGTATACATCGATTTTGCTGTGTGGGGGGTGGTGCAGTGAACACAATCTTTTTGTCCTCACTTGAGCCCACTGAGGAGGAGGAGGAGGGAGAAAAAAATCTATTTTTATCAGTCAGTTGTGTGCAGCGTTCATCTTAGATCTATTTTACTACAAGTTAAAAGGGTTTTTTTTTCTTCCCCCTTCATAGCCTTTTTGCTTCAGTGCTGACTGTGATAAGACACTGCTGTGTTCACATGTGCTATTGAGTGATTTTAAATTTTATACACTTTTTTCTATTCCACTATTCAATATACACCCTTTTGGGTTTAAAAAAATTAAATTGTGGCATAGTCTGTACTAATCTATTTAAAAATTACAAACTTAAAGGGGAATTTCCTTATTTTTCCCTTCATAGCCTGCAGCAGAGCTGACTGACATAAGACACTGCTGTGTTCACATGTGCTATTGAAAAATCACCAATTTTATATCATATTTTCTATTCCGCTATTCAATCTACACCCTTTGGGGTAAAAATAATTAAATTGCGGCATAGTCAGTATCGGTACGTGTGAGATACACCTTTCCAATTTTTGGGGCGCATCTTACACCGCCAAGGATTGCAGGGTGCTTCAGTTTGCCTCCTGCCTGTTCTGAACTCCTCCTACTCCTCATCCTGCCTTTAGGGTACAAAAAATAGTAATCAGGGCCTAGTCTGCGTCTGTACGTGTGAGATAGATACACCTTTTGATATCATATTTTCTATTCCGCTATTCAATCTACACCCTTGGGGTAAAAAGAATTAAATTGCGGCATAGTCAGTATCAGTACGTGTGAGATACACCTTTCCAATTTTTGGGGCGCATCTTACACCGCCAAGGATTGCAGGGTGCTTCAGTTTGCCTCCTGCCTGTTCTGAACTCCTCCTACTCCTCATCCTGCCTTTAGGGTACAAAAAATAGTAATCAGGGCCTAGTCTGCGTCTGTACGTGTGAGATAGATACACCTTTTGATGTCATATTTTCTATTCCGCTATTCAATCTACACCCTTGGGGTAAAAAGAATTAAATTGCGGCATAGTCTGTATCGGTACGTGTGAGATACACCTTTCCAATTTTTGGGGCGCATCTTACATCGCTGAGGATTGCAGGGTGCTTCAGTTTGCCTCCTGCCTGTTCCGAACTCCTCCTACTCCTCATCCTGCCTTTGGGGTACAAAAATAGTAATCGGGGCCTAGTCTGGGTCTGTACGTGTGAGATAGATACACCTTTTGATATCTGTAACGCTCTAGCGTTTGTTTAGAGAGTTGGATTTGCAGCTGCAGAATCTCCACTCAGTAGTCGTGCAGAGATGTGTTGAATCACCATGTCCAACTCTCCAGACTCATCATTGTGGCCAGCCTGCTTCAGCATACAATATACAAACACTCAATAAGATGTTCCTGGAGTGATAGGTTGTATATGATAGTATGGAGGTGATGTGCTGAAAGGACAGGCGTGAGTTGTGATAGCAATGATGAGTACTCAATAGTAATGTTCAGGAGAGTAGTAGATGATGGTAGATAGGTTAGCAATCATGTGCAATAACAGGTGGTAGGGGACAGCAGATGGAGTGTACAAGAGAGGCTAACTTAGTGCAAGGATATAGATGGTAGTAGACTCAAGAGCTAGCAATCTATGTAACAGTGCAGATGATAGAAATAGTAATGCATAGATAGTAACAGTCCTTAGTATGCAGAAGTAGATAGTGTAAGTTTGATAGGAAGGAATCCCCTGTGGGGTACTTATCACTAGTTAGATTAGTAAGCTGAAGGGTCCGGTAATGAGTGAATGATCGGGTAGCGAGATACGGGATCAATAGCGAGGTTCCGGTCTATCCAGGTATGGCAATAGCTGGAGGCTCCGGCAGCGTAAGACAGGGCTGTATACCATGCGGTTTGAACGAACAATTTGTGAGAGAGAAGCCGGCGATTGAAATAGCCGCTCCGAGCGGCGCTTAGTGATGACGTCATGCGGCTTAAAGGTATATGCGTTCCACCTAGCTGAAAAGGTGGGACGCAATATGAAGAAGGAAATGACCTATAAGGGTACCGAAAGTAACAGAATCTTACAATATCATATTTTCTATTCCGCTATTCAATCTACACCCTTGGGGTAAAAAGAATTAAATTGCGGCATAGTCTGTATCGGTACGTGTGAGATACACCTTTCCAATTTTTGGGGCGCATCTTACACCGCTGAGGATTGCAGGGTGCTTCAGTTTGCCTCCTGCCTATTCCGAACTCCTCCTACTCCTCATCCTGCCTTTGGGGTACAAAAAATAGTAATCGGGGCCTAGTCTGGGTCTGTACGTGTGAGATAGATACACCTTTTGATATCATATTTTCTATTCCGCTATTCAATCTACACCCTTGGGGTAAAAATAATTAAATTGCGGCATAGTCAGTATCGGTACGTGTGAGATACACCTTTCCAATTTTTGGGGCGCATCTTACACCGCCGAGGATTGCAGGGTGCTTCAGTTTGCCTCCTGCCTGTTCCGAACTCCTCCTACTCCTCATCCTGCCTTTGGGGTACAAAAAATAGTTTTCGGGGCCTAGTCTGGGTCTGTACGTGTGAGATAGATACACCTTTTGATATCATATTTTCTATTCCGCTATTCAATCTACACCCTTGGGGTAAAAAGAATTAAATTGCGGCATAGTCAGTATCGGTACGTGTGAGAAACACCTTTCCAATTTTTGGGGCGCATCTTACACAGCCGAGGATTGCAGGGTGTTTCAGTTTGCCTCCTGCCTGTTCTGAACTCCTCCTACTCCTCATCCTGCCTTTGGGGTACAAAAAATTGTAATCGGGGCCTAGTCTGTGTTTGTATGTGTGAGATACACCGTTTTATAATTTTTTTTCTATTCCGCTATTCAATCTACACCCTTTGGGGTAAAAAGAATTAAATTGCGGCATAGTCTGTATCGGTACATGTGAGATACACCTTTTTAAATTTGTTTGGCGCATCTCCTTCCACCGCCGAGGAATGCAGGGTGCTTCAGTTTGCCTCCTGTTCCAAACTCCTCCTACTCATCATCCTCATCCTGCCTTTAGGGTACAAAAAATTGTAATCGGGGCCTAGTCTGTGTTTGTACGTGTGAGATACACCGTTTTATAAAAAATTTTCTATTCCGCTATTCAATATACACCCTGTTTGAGTGTAAAAAATTTAATTACGGCATAGTCTGTATCGGTACGTGTGAGATACACCTTTTAAATTTGTTTGGCGCATCTCCTTCCACCGCCAAGGATTGCAGGGCGCTTCAGTTTGCCTCCTGCTCCGAACTCCTCCTACTCCTCTTCCTCATCCTCCCTTTGGGGTACAAAAATTGTAATCGGGGCCTAGTCTGTGTTTGTACATGTCAGATACACCGCTTTATATCCTTTTTTCTATTCTGCTATTCAATATACACCCTTTTGGGGTGAAAAAAATTAAATTTGCGGCATACTTTGCATATTTGACTGGGAGATACACCCATTGTATTTGTATACTGTTTTTCTATTCCGCTATTTAATAAACACCCTTTTGGGGTAAAAAAAATTAAATTGCGGCATAGTTTGCATATTTGACTGTGAGATACACCCGTGCGATACTGTTGTTGTTTTGTTCCGCTATTCAATAAACACCTTTCTAGGGCAAGATCATAAATTACAGAAATATGAGGAGACCGTCAAATAGGGGCCCTAGCCTGGGTCGTGGTGCTGCTGGTAGAGCTCCTGTTGCAAGGAGAGGACGTGGTCGATCTGTGCCAGCTACACGCACAAGTGAAACACCTTCCTCAAGTGTGAGTAGGCGTCAGAACCTGCAGCAGTATTTGGTAGGGCATCATGCGCCTCTAGAAGTGATGAGGCCAGAAGAAGTACAGGCGATAGTAGATTGGGTAGCTGACAGTGCCTTCAGTTCCTTCACATTGTCTCCCACCCAGTCTACTGCAGAAAGGTCAGAGTTGGCACCTGCAGCCGATGTCCAACCGTCTTTCACCTCACCCCCTTGCAAATCAGGCAAGCAGTCTGAGCCCCAAGTCATGCAGCAGTCTCTTCTTCTTTTTGATGACTCTGTCAGCAGGGTTTCCCAGGGCCATCCACCTAGCTCTGCCCCAGAAGTGGAAGAGATTGAGTGCAGCGATGCCCAACCACTTATTTCTCAAGATGAGTACATGGAAGGACCATCGCAGCACGTCTCCGATGATGACGAAACGCAGGTGCCAACTGCTGCGGCACTCAGAATTGTGGAGACCGACAAGGAGGGCAGGGGTGAAGACTGGGTGGAAGATGATGTGGAGGACGATGAGGTCCTCGACCCCACATGGAATGAAGGTCATGCAGGTGACCTGAGTAGTTTGGAGGAAGAGGCGGTGGTCGCACAGAGCCACCAGCACTAGTGTTGAGCGAACACGGACTGAATTATTCGTGTTCGTACCGAATAATTGGATTTTTGTTACCCGAACACGGACACGGACACTTTACTGTATGTTCGGGTAAAAAATCCGTGTTCGGTCGTTTTATTTCCGGGTTTTGCATGTTTTGGCGCTCTTTTCATGGCGGGCTTTCAACAGCCAATCAACAATCGTTTAACTGGTGTGCCTTAAGCTATCCCAGCCATGCCTGCAAATGTATGAGTAGCTGTGATTGGCCGTCTGAAGCATGTGACCAAGTCTTTATAAGTTCGAGGCAGCCGCAGCGGCGTCATTCTGCTGCTTAGCTCAGGGACAGAGCACACATACGTGCTGGCTGCTGATTAGGGAAAGACAGGCAGGGAAAACAAATTGGTGTCCGGATAGAATTTAGGGTCAGGTCGGAGTGTTTAGGCAGGGCAAGTTGTAGGCATTTTAGGGATAGAGTCTGCTGAATTATAGGGTCAGTGTGTTCTACAAACTACAATCGATATTGCTGTGTGGGGTGGGGTCTGCACTTAATCCTGATCTACGATCTCTTCTCAATCCTGTTAGGGAGAGGCTGCTGCTGAATTATAGGGTCAGTGTGTTCTACAAACTACAATCGATATTGCTGTGTGGGGTGGGGTCTGCACTTAGTCCCGATCTACGATCTCTTCTCAATCCTGTTAGGGAGAGGCTGCTGCTGAATTTTAGGGAAAGTGTGTTCTACAAACTACAATCGATATTGCTGTGTGGTGTGGGATAGGAGATAGGCAGGTGTCAGTGATCCACATCCATTTTTCTCTGTGTGGGCTGCAGTGAACACAATCTTTTTGGGGTGCAGTGAACACAATCTTTGTGGGGTGCAGTGAACGAAATCTTTGTGGGGTACAGTGAACACAATCTTTGTGGGGTACAGTGAATACAATCTTTGTGGGGTACAGTGAACAAAATCTTTGTGGGGTACAGTGAACACAATCTTTGTGGGGTGCAGTGAAGACAATCCTTGTGGGGTGCAGTGAAGACAATCCTTGTGGGGTGCAGTGAACAAAATCTTTGGGGGGTACAGTGAACACAATCTTTGTGGGGTACAGTGAACACAATCTTTGTGGGGTGCGGTGAAGACAATCCTTTTGGGGTGCAGTGAACACAATCTTTGTGGGGTACAGTGAACACAATCTTTGTGGGGTGCAGTGAACACAATCTTTGTGGGGTACAGTGAACACAATCTTTGTGGGGTGCAGTGAAGACAATCCTTGTGGGGTGCAGTGAAGACAATCCTTGTGGGGTACAGTGAACACAATCTTTGTGGGGTGCAGTGAAGACAATCCTTTTGGGGTGCAGTGAAAACAATCTTTGTGGGGTACAGTGAACACAATCTTTGTGGGGTGCAGTGAAGACAATCCTTGTGGGGTGCAGTGAAGACAATCCTTGTGGGGTGCAGTGAACAAAATCTTTGGGGGGTACAGTGAACACAATCTTTGTGGGGTACAGTGAACACAATCTTTGTGGGGTGCAGTGAAGACAATCCTTTTGGGGTGCAGTGAACACAATCTTTGTGGGGTACAGTGAACACAATCTTTGTGGGGTGCAGTGAAGACAATCCTTTTGGGGTGCAGTGAACACAATCTTTGTGGGGTACAGTGAACACAATCTCATACTTCTGAAGATTTGAGGGTGCTGCCTGTTTCATCCTCCTCCTCCTCATCCATCCTTTTAGGGGTACAAACAATAGTAATTGGGGCCTAGTGTGCTTCTGTACGTGTGAAAAACATACACTTTTTTTGATCATATTTCCTATTCCGCTATTCAATAAAAACCTTTGGGGATCAATTAAATTGCGGGATAGTCTGTGTCGGTACGTGTGAGATCCACCTTTCCAAGTTTTTGGGGTTCATCTCATACTTCTGAAGCTTTGAGGGTGCTGCCTGTTCCATACTCCTCCTCATCCATCCTTTTAGGTGTACAAACAATAGTAATTGGGGCCTAGTGTGCTTCTGTACGTGTGAGATACATACACTTTTTTTGATCATATTTCCTATTCCGCTATTCAATAAAAACCTTTGGGGATCAATTAAATTGCAGAATAGTCTGTGTCGGTACGTGTGAGATCCACCTTTCCAAGTTTTTGGGGTTCATTTCATACTTCTGAAGCTTTGAGGGTGCTGCCTGTTCCATACTCCTCCTCCTCCTCATCCATCCTTTTAGGTGTACAAACAATAGTAATTGGGGCCTAGTGTGCTTCTGTACGTGTGAGATACATACACTTTTTTTGATCATATTTCCTATTCCGCTATTCAATAAAAACCTTTGGGGATCAATTAAATTGCGGAATAGTCTGTGTCGGTACGTGTGAGATCCACCTTTCCAAGTTTTTGGGGTTCATCTCATACTTCTGAAGCTTTGAGGGTGCTGCCTGTTCCATACTCCTCCTCATCCATCCTTTTAGGTGTACAAACAATAGTAATTGGGGCCTAGTGTGCTTCTGTACGTGTGAGATACATACACTTTTTTTGATCATATTTCCTATTCCGCTATTCAATAAAAACCTTTGGGGATCAATTAAATTGCGGAATAGTCTGTGTCGGTACGTGTGAGATCCACCTTTCCAAGTTTTTGGGGTTCATCTCATACTTCATAGCAGCTCTGGGCCTTGCCTGGCGCATGTGCTGAATTTGGTGGTGCAGAGGTTCCTTAAAAACTACCCCGATATGTCAGAGCTGCTGCAGAAAGTGCGGGCCGTCTGTGCGCACTTTCGGCGTTCTCACCCTGCTGCTGCTCGCCTGGCAGCGCTGCAGCGTAACTTCGGCCTTCCCGCTCACCGCCTCATATGTGACGTGCCCACAAGGTGGAACTCCACCTTGCACATGCTGCAAAGACTGTGCGAGCAGCAGCAGGCCATAGTGGAGTCTCAGCTGCAGCACGCACGCGTGAGTCGCTCTGCGGAACAGCACCACTTCACCACCAATAACTGGGCCTCCATGCGAGACCTGTGTGCCTTGTTGCGCTGTTTTGAGTACTCCACCAACATGGCCAGTGGCAATGACGCCGTTTTCAGCTTAACTATCCCACTTCTATGCCTCCTTGAAAAAACAATTCGGGCGATGATGGAAGAGGATGTGGCACAGGATGAGGAGGAGGAGGATGAAGAGGTAACATTTCAAAGGCTTTCAGGGCAGTCATTCGCAAGGGGCTCCGAGGGTGGGTTCCTGCACACACAAATGCCAGGGACACAATTGTCCAGCAGGGGCACAGTTCTGGAGGATGAGGAGGAAGAGGAGCTGGAGGAGGAGCTGGAGGAGGAGATGGAACCATGTTCACAGCAGGGTGGCACCCAGGCCAGCTCATGGCCATCACTGGTGCGTGGCTGGGGGGATACAGAGGACACGGACGATACACCTCCCACAGAGGACAGCCTTTCGTCGCCTCTGGGCAGCCTGGCACACATGAGCGATTACATGCTGCAGTGTCTCCACAACGACCGCCGAGTTGCCCACATTCTAACTTGTGCTGATTACTGGGTGGCCACGCTGCTGGATCCCCGTTACAAGGACAACGTACCGTTCTTAATTCACTCACTGGAGCGCGATCGCAAGATGCGCGAGTACAAGCGCACGCTGGTAGATGCGATGCTGCTGGCATTCCCATCTGACAGCGGGGCCACAGTGGAAGCACAAGGCAGAGGAGGAGGAGGAGGAGGAGGAGGTCGCCAACGCAACCAGGGCACCGCCAGCACCTCAGAAGGCAGGGTTAGCATGGCCGAAATGTGGAAAAGCTTTGTCAGCACGCCACAACAAACAGCAGCACCAGCAGCTCAGATGGAACGTCTTAGCAGGAGGCAGCATTTTACCAACATGGTGGAGCAGTATGTGTGCACACGCCTACATGTAGTGAATGAGGGGTCTGCCCCCTTCAACTTCTGGGTCTCCAAATTGGGCACATGGCCTGAGCTTGCCCTTTACGCCTTGGAGGTGCTGGCGTGCCCTGCAGCCAGTGTATTATCTGAACGGGTATTTAGCACGGCTGGGGGCGTTATAACAGACAAGCGCAGCCGCCTGTCCAGAGACAATGTGGACAAGCTCACGTTCATTAAAATGAATCAGGCATGGATCCCACGGGACTTTTCCGTACCTTGTGCAGAATAGCAATGGATACCGACCTTACCCACCCATTGTTCCATTTTTGCTCTTTCTCACTCTTTTGGGGTGTACCCTCATTTAAAATTTGTGAAAAGAAGCAGTGTTGGCTACCTCGTCCTCCTCCTCAGGGCCAGATTAACGTAGGGGCTATTGGAGCTGCAGCTCCAGGCCCCTACCTTTTATATAGGCCCCGGGTTGGCCATATTCACTGTGACCGCTCTTCTGTCACTTGTAAACACAGAAGTCTGGCTTCTATGCTCGCTTCCCCAGGCAGCACCCTCAGAACCTCCCCACACAGCGCGAAGGCCTGACAAGGAGGGACAGTTGCCGATGCATGGATGTGTTTATGGGCTTCAGAGACAGCATCCCATGTTGAATTAGGCATGCATGGCTGCACCCTTCCTCCTCTGGGTGCATGCCAAGGCACGGCCCTTAAGGCCCTTCAAAATCCTCAGCACCAAGACCATGATGCTCTTAATCCGGCCCTGGTCCTCCTCCACCGCCGCTTCCACCTACACCGCCCATAGGTGTGCGCAGCCTATTGCATTAGGGTGTGCACCCCAAAGTTGAAATACACATGCATGTGTTTGCCTACATGTACATGGCCCCGATACATTACTCTCCCTGCTGGCAAAGAGAAATAGAGCAGAGCAGGTCCGAGGGAGATCTTTCCCATCTCCTCACTGGCAAACAGAGCGATAATGCTATGTGCCCTAGGTGATTAGGGTGTGCCCAGGTACACCCGGCACACCCTGTGCGCACGCCTATGACACCGCCACATCCACCACCACCTCAACCTCCCTCCTACTCCATATGGGCCTCGTCCTTCAGAGATGAAGAACATTGTTTTATTTTTCTGTTTTTTTTTGTTGTTTTAAGTTATTTCCCTATCCACATTTGTTTGCAGAGCACTTGCCATGCTCTTAACTACGTTTTGCTGCCATTTGCAGCACTCTAGCCCTTTCCATTGGTGTTTTAGAGCCATTTTAGTGCCTTAAAGTTCGGGTCCCCATTGACTTCAATGGGGTTCGGTGTCCGGGAAAAGTTTGGTAAAAGTCCGGGACACGGACACGGACTTTTTTTTAAAGTTCGGCCGAACCCGTCGAACACGGACATCTAGGTGTCCGCTCAACCCTAACCAGCACAGCAGAAGAGGGAGCAGGGTGCAGAAGCGGATCGGCCGTGCCCTAGACACTACGCCTGCTACTGCCAAACGCAGCAAGGGACCGAGCGCACCAAAGCCAATTTAAAGGAGTTCTCTAGCGTGGAAGTTCTTCAGAAAATGTGCTGATGACAGGACACGAGTGGTTTGCACCCTGTGCAATCAGAGCCTGAAGCGAGGCATAAACCTTCTCAACCTGAGCACAACCTGCATGATCAGGCATCTAAGTGCAAAGCACGAGCTGCAGTGGAGTAGACACCTTCAAAACCAAGAAAGGTCTCTGGCTCCTCCTGCTTCCTCTTCTGCTGCAGTCTCGGCCTCTTCATTCACCTCTGTAGTGATACCGGCACCTGCCACCCCGCAAACAGACGATCTGTCAGCAACACTACCACCTGGGTCACCAACCATCTCCACAATGTCCCGTGGAAGCGTTCAGCTTTCCATCTCCCAAACACTTCAGAGGAAGTACCCCCATACCCACCCGTGATCCCTGGCCCTGAATGCCAGCATTTCAAAATTCTTGGCCTTTGAAATGCTGTCATTCCGTCTGGTGGAGATGCACAGTTTTAAAAGCCTTATGTCGGTGGCTGTCCCACAGTACGTCGTGCCCAGCCGCCACTACTTTTCCAGGCAAGCCATCCCTTCCCTGCACAACCAAGTGGGGGAAAAAATCAGGTGTGCACTGCGCAACGCCATGTGTGCCAAGGTCCACCTACTACCGATACGTGGACCAGTAAGCACGGTCAGGGGCGTTATATCTCCCTAACGGCACACTGGGTAAATGCAGTGGCGGATGGGCCTGAGGCGGATAGCAATTTGGCGCATGTCCTTCCACCACCGAGGATTGCAGGGCGCTTCAGTTTGCCTCCTGTTCCTAATTCCTCCTACTCCGCCTCCTCATCCTCTACCGCCTCCTCATACGGTCAGCGTAACACCTTCACCACCAACTTCAGCACAGCCAGGGGTAAACTGCAGCAGGCAGTTTTAAAACTTGCCTGTTTGGGGGAAAAACCACACACCGCGCAGGAGTTGTGGAGGAGCATGGAACAGCAGACAAATGAGTGGTTGCTGCCAGCGAGCCTCATGCCCGGCCTGGTGGTGTGCGATAACGGGCGAAATATCATAGCAGCTCTGGGCCTAGCCGGTTTGACGCACATCCCTTGCCTGGCGCATGTGCTGAATTTGGTGGTGCAGAGGTTCCTTAAAAATTCCCCCGATATGTCAGAGCTGCTGCAGAAAGTGTGGGCCGTCTGTGCGCACTTTCGGCGTTCTCACCCTGCTGCTGCTCGCCTGTCAGCGCTACAGCGTAACTTCGGCCTTCCCGCTCACCGCCTCATATGTGACGTGCCCACAAGGTGGAACTCCACCTTGCACATGCTGGAAAGACTGTGCGAGCAGTAGCAGGCCATAGTGCATAGTGGAGTTTCAGCTGCAGCACGCACGCGTGAGTCGCTCTGCGGAACAGCACCTCTTCACCACCAATAACTGGGCCTCTATGCGAGACCTGTGTGCTCTTTGCGCTGTTTTGAGTACTCCACCAACATGGCCAGTGCCGATGACGCCGTTGTCAGCTTAACTATCCCACTTCTATGCTCCTTCAAAAAACGATTTGGGCAATGATGGAAGAGGATGTGGCACAGGATGAGGAGGAGGAGGATGAAGAGGTAACATTTCCAAGGCTTTCAGGACAGTCATTCGCAAGTGGCTCCGAGGGTGGGTTCCTGCACCCACAAACGCCAGGGACACAATTGTCCAGCAGGGGCACAGTTCTGGAGGATGAGGAGGAGGAGCTGGAGGAGGAGATGGAACCATGTTCACAGCAGGGTGGCACCCAGGCCAGCTCATGGCCATCACTGGTGCGTGGCTGGGGGGATACAGAGGACAAAGACGATACACCTCCCACAGAGGACAGCCTTTCGTTGCCTCTGGGCAGCCTGGCACACATGAGCGATTACATGCTGCAGTGTCTCCACAATGACCGCCGAGTTGCCCACATTCTAACTTGTGCTGATTACTGGGTGGCCACGCTGCTGGATCCCCGTTACAAGGACAATGTACCGTCCTTAATTCACTCACTGGAGCGCGATCGCAAGATGCACGAGTACAAGCGCACGCTGGTAGACGCGATGCTGCTGGCATTCCCACCTGACAGCGGGGCCACAGTGGAAGCACAAGGCCAAGGCAGAGGAGGAGGAGGAAGAGGTCGCCAACGCAACCAGGGCACCGCCAGCACCTCAGAAGGCAGGGTTAGCATGGCCGAAATGTGGAAAAGCTTTGTCAGCACGCCACAACAAACAGCAGCACCAGCAGCTCATATGGAACGTCTTAGCAGGAGGCAGCATTTCACCAACATGGTGGAGCAGTATGTGTGCACACGCCTACATGTAGTGAATGACGGATCTTCCCCCGTCAACTTCTGGGTCTCCAAATTGGGCACATGGCCTGAGCTTGCCCTTTACGCCTTGGAGGTGCTGGCGTGCCCTACAGCCAGTGTATTATCTAAACGTGTATTTAGCACGGCTGGGGGCGTTATCACAGACAAGCGCAGCCGCCTGTCCAGAGACAATGTGGACAAGCTCACATTCATTAAAATGAACCAGGCATGGATCCCACAGGACCTTTCTGTACCTTGTGCAGAATAGAGATGGATACCGACCTTACCCAGCCATTGTTCTATTTTTGATCTTTCTCACTCTTTTGGGGTGTACCCTCATTTAAAATGACTGAAAAAAAGCAGTGTTGGCTACCTCGTCCTCCTCCACCGCCGCTTCCACCTACACCGCCACATCCACCACCACCTCAACCTCCCTCCTACTCCATATGGGCCTCGTCCTTCACAGATGAAGAAAATTGTTTTATTTTTCTGTTTTTTTTTTGTTGTTTTAAGTTATTTCCCTATCCACATTTGTTTGCAGAGCAATTGCCATGTTCTTAACTACGTTTTGCTGCCATTTGCAGCACTCTAGCCCTTTCCATTGGAGTTTTAGAGCCATTTTAGTGCCTGAAAGTTCGGGTTCCCATTTACTTCAATGGGGTTCGGTGTCCGGGTAAAGTTCGGAAAAAGTCCGGGACACGGACCCAGACTTTTTTTTCAAGTTCGGCCGAACCCGCCGAACACGGACATCCAGGTGTCCGCTCAACTCTACTTACAATACTACACTATGTGAGCCCCTTCTTTCCCCATACATACCCGTGGAATGCTTTTGGACCGTACGAGATAAACGAGTTTAAAGGGACCATACCCGGGCAGGTTACAGCGTGTATACCCAGGGGACACCACCCAGAGCTGACGGGACCACCCAGGGAGATCAAGGGCTGGGACCTGAGTAGTGAGAGAGACAAATATCATACTAAGGCCTGTTACCCCTGTAGGGGTAGTCACCTCTGGTAAGTGCGGTCCCGGGAGTGCGGGGAGCACAGAGTGGTCACTTCATTGAGCACCCGCACGGATCTTTAAAGGCACCTGCACTGAAGTCACCTTGAATTAGCACCATTAGCACTTTGTAAAGAACTGTGTTAGGATTTATATATACCATAAGGATATTCACCAGAAAGTTACGTATATATGGGACAATTTTTTATCTGGCTGCACTTTGGTCTTGGGTCCACAGTATCATATATATTTTAATACATGTCTCCTGCTGATTTTTATGCTGGGGTTTTTTAGTCTGTTTTTTACCTATTAGCATCTGCGTTTTGGAATCTAGTGTATATATATGTTTTACACATCTGTGGTCTATGTATTTTACAGGTTTTAATATTGCATTTACTATCTCCGCTATACATGTTTTATGTATCTGGAGTTTATTTCAAAGATTTTAGAATTTCCTCTATTTAATAATTATGTTACACATATATTAATTATTGCACATGTCAACACGTTTTACACATTGGAGCACATTTTGAGTGGTTTTATGTATATGCGATTTTGGTGAATCGCACCATATATTTCTTTCTGCATATATTTTTTTCTGCTCATATATACACAGAAAGTTGGTAAAAACATCATAACCTCATGACAGAAACTTACATCGCAAAATTAGTGAAATCAACAAAATAATATATAACATTATTATTATAATAATATATAGTAGTAATATATTGATATAAAGCCCTAATGTTTTGTGCACTCAGTAACTGCCATCTAAATACAGCTGCAAAGACAGAACGCAATATACAACTCTGTTGCTGATGCACAAATGCATATAAGAACTGGCTATACTGTGTGCAAACTATCAGTGTTAAAAAAAATCAATCAAATCGGAGTATAATAACAGGTAAAGCACAAGACTGTCATATATAGCAAATGCAATCGATTTGGGAATTGTTACCGAGGTAAGGCTGTAAACACCTCCATAGTTGTAGTTATTTAACCTTTTCCTTTAGAAAATAGCTGGTTTCCCTATCCTGGTTCATGGACACTTCCTGTGCTCCAGGACCCAGCTGCATACATCACTTCCGGTTTCAGGGAAGAAGGTACTTCCGGCGGAAGTGACATAGGAGACCTGTCTGGAAAAACAGAACTGTGAGAACTGCCCAGCGGTCTGCCTAGGAGAGGGGACCACTCCAGGAGGTCAAAGGAACCCGGGAGCCAGCCAACCAGTAGAGGAAGGCTTAGAAAAGGAGGTGCCAAAGTCTAAGGCCTAAAGATAAGTGAGTGAAAGGGGGCGCCGGTGTGGGCCCTGAAGTGTTCAGCAGCACAGCAATAGTACAAGTAGCTACCTCAGCAAGGAGTGCTTAAGGGAGCTCAAAGAGGACTTCTTTATGTAAGAAAGCAGTCCGAGGTCAGTTTGAAGTTAACAGGCAGCAAGCCAGCGTTAACCAGCGTCAACCGGCATTGACCGGCATCTAGCCAGCGTCAAGTCAGCGCCACTCTGCATTTTTCAGTTGTCCCTAGCAATTTATGCATAGTTGAGCCAAAGGAGTATCCCACTCATTCCCTTCTCTCATCCAAGTTAATAAATAATAAACTCAATAAATACAAAAACCCAAAGATGCTGGACTGGTTATTGTCTCAGTGCTCACACTTGGAGAACATGCTTAAATGTTGGTCCAGGCGGACCCATATCCAGCAAAACGGCTGGGCATCCTGCTATATATATATATATATATATATATATATATATATATATATACCAAATACTATAACTTTGAATAGGGTAGTTACCATCTTTTTTTCAAATATAAATATTAGGAGATATCATCACAGAATGATAATCAGTCTTAGTGGCGAATAAATGTAGTGTAATAAGCTCTAGTTAGCTCCAGTAGTAAGCTATAGATCTGATCTAATCTCTAGCAGAAAAAAGATAGGAACATTATTTATATATATATATATATATATATATATACACTACCAAAGATTGTTGAGATGTATATTGAGCAATGTAAATTCTAATCAATCATGATAAGATGACACCTGGCAATGTATCACTCCTAACACTAAATGACAAATCCCTAGTGTTGCCATAATGTAAACACAGCACCAGGGATACCGGGTAATGTCATTGGCCAAGTATGGTCAAGTATGGTCATAACCATATTTAGACAATGATATCTCTTTGGATTCCCAGTACTGGGAGTTAGGGTGGGCAAATGGTCACAATAGTTGTTGGGTCCACAAACGGCAAATTAACTAACCTGAATCTGAAACTTATCTCTAATCATAATGCAATATTTCAAAAAAATCTGCAGATACATTATATAGGCACTGACATTTGAAATTGCATTAGTATGTTAATGTTTATTAGAGAATTTGTGATTGGGTTACATATACTTCAAGACATCCTGACATATGCTAATTTTATTGTCATTTTAGTACTACATAAGCACTGTTTTGGCATTCCTTTAGTTATACTTCTGCTTGATGACTTGAGTCCATAGTTGATTACTGACCTTTGCCAGCACAGATCTTCTTGGCTTTTGTTTCATAAACTTTTTCATCTATCTACAGCGTACAGCCACAGCTGCCAATTCCTTACTGATAACCCTATTTTTTCTGATCTGTGCTTTGACGCTTTCTCGCTGGTCACTCGATAGTAGTTTCTGGTAATTAAAGCTTCATTTCTGCCAGTCTGAAAGGTCTTGATTAGCAGAGCACATAGAAAAACATGTCAGTGAAAACAGCGATCTTTGATTGGTTAATCTCGTGGGGTCGTGCAGTGCCATCCATATATTCCCTCCCTAATTATACATAACTTGCAGTACAAAGTTTTTCCTATACTAATCATTGTTTCTTATACTAAAAATGTAATGCCCCAATAATAGACTTATTTTAATTATTTCACATTTTATCTCACGATTGTTACTTTTATTTGTCAGGAATATATTTCATTTGTATTGTTAAATATAGCTAAATTGTTTAAAAATCTTAGTACCGAGGACACATTTACTTAGAGGTACTTTGCTTGTATGTTTATTTGGCCCTTTGAACTTGCTTGGTTGCAATGATTTATATTCTGTAAGCAAAAAACTCTCTTACTTCAGTTCCTAAAGTGAGGAATAAATTGATCTTGTAGATCTGCAAAGCAGCAGAGATATGAACATTTTAAGAAGGTAGTTACTGTGTTCTTTAGACAACAACTATATTTGTGCAATAAATTAAATTTCCTTCTGGAGAATATGACCCTATAAAATAACTTGAAGTAGGCAAATTATTAGGAGATGTCTACAAACTAGCTGAATTGGGCATTTCAGAAAGGTCCACCGAGGTGATGGGGCTGCTCAGGAACCTGTGATGTCCTAAATTCTTGCTTCATTAATGCATAGTTTGCCATATGCTGCTGATAACACCACTTCCCAGAAAGACAGATTTCATACTAATTAAACAATTACCTTCTAATGAAGTGTCAGCACAAAATGCATCGAGTTTCCACAAACCCCGTCTAGGGGAGAATTCAGCCCAATTTAGGGAGGCGGAGGGAAGCTGAATCATTCAGATTTTCGGTTATAAAAAGAGAGAGGGCAGTGAGTTTGTTCTAAAAATGCTTCCTTTATTAGCAGAATACCATAATCACGTAATTGTGTAAGTAGGTCTAAATGTATCACCTTAATCAGCTTTATACAACTATATGGAAATTATTTGATCGTGTACTTAGTTTCATACATATATGCAGCATATATTACTGTTAGCTACAATATTTTGTCTTTCACATCATCATATGATTATACTTTTTACTAAGCATTATGGTGGGAGCATTTTTAAGTGCTGTTCATGGTTTTGGCCAAATAACAGGAATTTAACAGTTGTAGTAAACTGCTTAACAGTAACTAGTATTATTGCACAAACTGCTTTGTCCCGATAAGGTGGAAGTCATAGCTGGGCTACAATAAAATGCGCATTTACTTCTAAGGCATAGATGCTTCTCATAGCATCAATGTATCTGCTGGAGCCATCACATCAAATATGCAAATTCCACACCATTATATAATCTCGATATTCTTTCCACTTGTGGAATTTTAAGCCCTCAAGGAGAAGACCTTTTCAAGACTATTTTTTGTATATGCAGACAGAGATATACAGTATACCTGGAATTTTACAGCTGGCTTGATACGCTCCATCTTCTACATTTTATCAAAGCAGAAAGAGACAGAGATGTAACTTAGGCATTTGCACTAAAAGATTATATTAATGCTACATCATATAGTAAAAAGAGTACTGGTAATGCTTCAAATGCTATTGAACAAATACATTTTAGACAATTGTGTGCTTCCAATATTGTGGCAACTGTTTAGGGAATGACTTGTTTTTGTTTCAGCGTGATTGTGCCTCTGTATACAAAGCCAAATCCATAAAGGCCCAATTTGATGAGTTTTGTGTGGGGGAACTTGAGTGATTTACGTAGGGTTCTGACCTTAACCCTATTGAACACCCTTATGATGAGTTGTAGTACTAATTGTACATCAGTACCAGACCTCACAAAATCTATTTTAGCTCTTGCGAAAAATCTTTCCAGAACAGAAGAGGGTATAATATTTACATAGGTGGGGGAAGGTGCATGCTACATATTATTGCACATGCTTTTGGAATGTTAAACAAGTTCACATTTTGGCCATTTAGTGTATGCAGGAGGGTATACTGATAAATGGACTATTTGCCTCATAAATACATGAATGAGCATAAGAGTAGGTTATTAAATTCAGTGGCATATGTTGGTTAGTAGGACATTTTTACATAATTGTAAAGTGTTGCAGACAGTGTGGAGACCAGTTATGCAACTGTAAAAGAGGTTTAGTAATTTGATTAGTAATTACCAACATTTGTTGTTGTCAGTATTGATATTATTATGATTATTATTCATAATGTTAGTTCAACCATATTTCTCCATAGTAATGAGATACAATACATAAATATATAAATAAAATCGCATCATTGATAAAGCTCAGAGATGAACTGAGTCTTGCTATACAATATTCTAAATAAAGATACCAAATGAAAATAAGTAGTATCACAACATGATTTAAAAAATACTGAAGTAGATATTTAGATTATCACTGCCATTTTATAGGAATATTAGTAAGCCAATAAAGTGAAATGATATAATCTTATATTTAAATCGTTGCAAGCTGATGGTTCTGCATTAAGAAACTACAGGGATTTAAAATAAATTAAAACTAACAAAGGTAAGGCTGACAATATGCTTAAGATTTTAACTACAATTTTAGTTTGTTTTATAGGTATATTAAATTTTACGTCTATGGCTCAGGTACTGTATCTATGCCATTGGGTGGAGTAAACATGAGTTCCTCTTATGCTTTGGAACAAAATATTTTAGGTTACACAATTAAGCAACAAGTTCAGCTCACTACGTGACCTTACAATGACCATCAACCTAGCCAAATCACCACCATATAATTACAGCTTCCATCCCAATGATTTTGAGGTTGATTTACTAAAGGCAAACAGGGTGCTTACATTGCAAGTTGCACTTTGTTTGAGACATTTCCCCAGAGCTTTGTAAATGTAGTGAAATTTCACTTTGCTAAGAATACCCAATCACGTACAAGGAAAATACCAATTATGTACAAGTTAAAAAAAAAAAAAGAAGAAAAACTGTGTTTTTGTTTGCAGATAATAGGATAATAGACGTTCGCAGAGCTTCACCTAATTTAAAAATTCTGGCACAACTTTCCTGGCAAAGTGAAGCAAAGTGAACACCTGTAATAAAAATAGAATAAAGTAGATGATGTCTATTTTAAATAGAAGATGTCTGTGCTTTGGGTATGAATTTAAACTCTTTGCTCATATTCATTTTTCCATTCTGATTATTTAGGCTTAGGCCTCTTTCACACGGGCATTCTGTTTGTCTATTTTTCATCCATCAGTTGACGGGTTAAAAACGGACATCAACACATCTCTATGGAAAAACGTATGTAAATGGCTGATGATCCATTTACATCCATTTCTGTCAACATCTGTTTTTTGAAACAGATCACAGTCCTTTTTTTTCTAAACGAAAAACAAAAACGGAACAAATGAATAATGGATGTAAATGGACAAACAGTTTTTTATGCACCCGCTTTTGCATTGGTAGTGGATGTAAAAAACTGATGTACAACTGATGTAAAACTGATAAGAACCTGATGAGAAACTGATAAAAAACTGATGCAAACTGATTCTTTTTTTTTTTTTTAAACGTGACTGAACTGATGAAACAAACAAAATTCTCGTGTGAAAGGACCCTTAGGGCTCCGTGTGAGAGCTCCGCTGCGGTCCTTTTTTTTTTTCACGGAGCGGATGACATTTCTGTCATCCGCTCCGTGTGTCCGCATATCATCCCATCCGTTTGCGGATGATATGCGGACCTAATATAAGTCTATGGGGATTGCGGATGTCAGCGGATGACACCGCTGACATCCGATTTTCCTTCCTTTCCGTTTTTTGAACGGAGGAAAAATAGGGTTCTGTTCCATTCCAAAAAACGGAACAGAACTGAAAGGAAGGAAATCGGATGTCAGCGGATGGTATTCCGCTGACATCCGCAATGCCATAGACTTACATTATGTCCGCAAATCATCTGCAAAAAAATAGGATGATTTGCGGACATACGGAAAGCTCGTGTGAAAGAGCCCTTAAGATGCTGCCCAATTAAATTTTTATATTGGCTAAATACATTCAAGGTACATCAAAACAACAGGCGTGCAAAGTCTTCAGTTCATTTTGTTCCGAAACTTGCTACAGTCTAAGTAAAGCATGCCAGGAGCATGGCCCTCCCTTGAGGATTATTATACTGAATATGGAGATAAGTAAGAGAACCAGAACCTAGGTATGTAGAAGAGTGGCTTTGATGTTAAAGTTGGCAGTGCATCCCCCCCTGGAAAGGGTGAACAGAGGGAATTCCTTTCTGGGGAATTAATCAGAAATCTAAACAAAGTAATTGGAAGAACTACTGCAACCAGCATTTAACACTAAGCATTCGTATATAGATGCACACCAGTATAGAAATAATACCATCTTTATATAGTAAATGAATAATAATAGTACATAATAGTAAATACAGTATATCCAATGTACAAACAGGTACTATCAGCAAAGGGCCCAACTAGAGTCCTGGTGGAATTATGCACATACCCAGCCACACAGTATATCATGTTTATTTTCAATATTTTTATTGAGAATCATTCGATTACAAGTAATGTTACAGTGTAATAACGCATAATATTAAACGTAAAACTGGTGTTACATGTAATATACATAAGGTTTTCAGAAAAAAGAAACTGAGCTCTGTAACAATGTAATTCAGTTACATAAGTAAGTATTAATAGAAGATGCAACACATTTTAGAAGAAATGTGGGTAGGTGGATGGGGGAAAGGGGCAAAGAGGAAGGGAGGGGGGTAGGAAAGGGGAGGAGGGGGGGGGGAGAGATGCATGAGATAACTACCAAAAATGTACTGCTTGGTGAAGGGAAGAATTTGTGGTATCCATTGACTGGTTTGGTGCTATGTTGAAATCTCCACAAATAATTAAGAAGCCCTGCTTGTGTTTATTGATTCTTTTCATCACTTTGTTTAGAAAATTTGTTGTGAGTTTGGGGCGTAGATTCAAGCTAGGGTGTATTTGGATCCTGGGATGGTACAGAGCAGAATTAAGTACCTTCTGTTTGGATCAGAGAATTTCTCATGGAGAAGAAAGTCAGTTTTTTTGTTTATAGCTACTAGTACTACTCTTTTCTTTTTTTCCTGATTGGATGCTAGGAAAACATGAAGGAAATTTTTATTGTGTTATGAGGGGATAGCAGATTCCAAGAAATGGGTTTCCTGAATGCAGAGCACATCACAATGTAATTGCTGCTCAGTCTGCCATAGTGATGCCCTCTTCGCGGGATGGTTTAGACCTTTGCATTTAGCGATAGGATTTTAACTGCCATCTGAGGTGTGGTGTATTAAGATAGATAAGGTACTTACAGTCAAGTTGAGGTGAAGGACAGAGGGGATTGGTATATATCATATCTGTCTATCTATCTATCTATCTATCTTTTTGATTTCATATATCAAATAAAATGAAATAACACTGTGACTGATAAATCAATATTAGGAATCATGCAAAAATGTGCAGTAAAAGTTTTATTAATAAATGACACTATGAATAAATAATCCCAATGATGAATAATGGTGCAAAAAAAAATATTTTAAAAAAGTCCCAAACACAGTCCTTGTTATTAAGGAGAAGGTGCTCAATGACCCAATCAAATGATCTGTGCTGTGCTCAAACAGTGAATAGGTGCTTCACTCCAAAGTATATCATTTTTAATAGAGAAACCTTCAGATGAATGTTGCAGCAAGTCCATTTGTAGGCACCCCTGAGGTTGGATACAATATGACATCCGCCTTTGTGTCCGAGATCTGAAGACAAGATCAGTGTTGATGCAGAGATCATCCAACTGTTTTCAAACCAGCCTGGAATGCAGCTTCTCACGCAGAAACTGTGGTGTGGCATTTGAACTCAACTTATTTACTTTGCACTTTAGTCCTTCCTTGTATTTTCTAACCTGACATGCAGCTGGACCTCTTTCACCAGAAGTGGCTGTTCGATGCCAAACCTGGCTCCAGCCTATGCTGGGTATTGAGCCCTAAGCATAATATAGCTATAGAATCCCAGACCAGAAGAGACAGGATTAACTAAAATAACAAAAGCTGTATATAAACTCTATTGTAATAAACAAGTTCCCCTACTAATGTACTGGAAGGTGACCACTACATACATAGTAGCACAGATATACAAAGTGCTGTGTTACAAATCATTTTGCAAGGCAGGTTTGTCAGCTGCACGGAGAAGAGCAGGATCTGTAGGAGGAGTTATGTCCTCCTCTCTGCTGCCGACTGCTGAGACAAGGGTGAGACAGAGATGAGGGAGGTTCAGCAGCTGCAGGAGAATTGCAAGGGCCACATGAAAAAGAGGGGGAGGGGTATGTCTCTATGTCAAGAATAATGTAAGGGTGATAGAGAAGAGTGATATTATGGAAGGGATGAGTATGGAGTTAAAATCTGTGTGGGTAGAACTCCATAGGGAAGAATTAAAGGGAAAAGTAATTGTGGGGGTTTGCTATAGGCCACCCAACCAAAGGGAGGAGGTAGAGCTGGAATTTTTAGCACTGCTGGGTAAAGTGGCAAAACTGGGATCAGTCATCATATTGGGGGACTTCAATTATCTCGACATTGACTGGGAAGAGGGGACTACACACTCACAGAAGGCCCGTCTCTTCATGGAAACCTTACGGGACAACTACATGTGTTAGTTGGTGGATTCTTCTACTAGAGAAAATGCAGTGCTGGATCTGTTGATCACTAATGACCCAGACCTAATCTCTGAGGTAGGAGTCCAGGACTACCTGGGCTCTAGTGATCATAGGATGATCACATTTAGGGTATATAACAATATAACAAGGCAAGAGGGGAACATAAGAACCCTAAACTTCAGAAGGGCAAACTTTCCCAAATTGTGCTCAATGATGGAAAGGGTAAACTGGAACCAAACCTTAGGAACACTTACCACAGAGGAAAAATGGGAATGCTTTAGGAACATATTAAACAAATGCATCTCGCAGTGCATTTCTATGGGAAATACATTTGCAAGAGACAAAGCCAAACCTGGCTGGCTAAACCGTAATGTTAAAACTTATTAGGGGTAAAAAAAAAGGCCTTCAAGAAATATAAATCAGAGGGCACAGTATCGGCTTTTGAGCAATACAAGGAGGCAAATAAGAAAAGTAAATACTAAATCAAATGGCTAAAATCAACTTTGAGAGACAAATAGCGGAGGATAGTAAAAAGAATCAAAAGAAAGTCTTTAAATATATCAACAGCAATAAAACTAGGGCAGAGCATATTGCACACATAATTAACGATGATGGGAGGATGGTTACAGAGGACACTGAAAAAGCAACCGTGCTGAGCGCTTTTTTCTCCTCAGTCTACACAGGAAAAGGAGGGGTACACGGACCATGACTGTATGGCTAGTAGTAATACACAGGACAGGACTTGCCGCTATGGCTAACAGATGGTGAAATCAGGGAAAGACTGGATAAAATTAACACAAATAAATCACCAGGCCCGGATGGCGTACATCCGAGCGTACTCAAAGAACTTAGTAAGACTATATCTAGACCACTGTTCCTGATCTTTGCTGAGAGTATTATTACAGGAAATGTACCAGGGGATTGGAGGAAAGCTAACGTGATACCGATGTTCAAAAAAGGGCAGAGGCATGTCCCGGGAAATTATAGGCCTGTCAGTCTGACATGGATAGTATGTAAACTTCTGGAGGAGATGATAAGGGACTACAGTATATCGTTGAGTTTGCTAAAGACAACAACATCATCAGCAGTAATCAGCACGGGTTTACAAATGGGCGTTCTTGTCCAACCGAACTCTTAACATTCTACGAGGAGGTGAGCTGTGAGCTAGATAGGGGGAGACCAGTGGATGTGGTGTACCTGGATTTCGCTAAGGCGTTTGATACAGTTCCCCACAAGCACTTAATTTATAAAAAAAGGTCTGCAGTCATCGACCGCAAGGTTTGCTCTTGTATACGGAACTGGCTAAAAGAGCGTGTCCAAAGGGTGGTAATAAATAGCGCATATTCAGACTGGTCTGAGGTGGTAAGTGGGGTCCCCCAAGGCTCAGTCCTGGGACCAACCCTGTTCAATTTATTCATAAACAGCATTGAGGACGGGATCAGTAGTTCTATATCAGTTTTTCCAGATGACAGAAAATTGGGCAGGGCAATAACTGCACAGCATGAAGCAGATATCCTACAGAATGACCTGGACAAAATAACAGAGTGGGCAACGACCTGGCAAATGAGGTTTAATGTGGAGAAGTGTAAGGTTATGCACTTGGGGACTAAAAAAATAAAAGCACAATACACTTTAGGGGGGGAACCTTTGGGGGAATCAAAAATGGAGAAAGATCTGGGTGTCTTGGTAGAGAATAGACTAAGCAATAGCATGCAATGTCAAGCGGCAGCTGCTAAAGCCGGCAGAATATTAGCATGCATAAAGAAAAGGATGTATTCCAGAGATAAAACTATAATCCTACCACTTTATAAAACTCTGGTCCGACCGCATCTGGAGTATTCTGTCCAGTTCTGGACGCCAGTCCTCTGGAGGGATGTGTTGGAGATGGAGAGAGTCCAGAGAAGGGCAACTAAACTGATTAGGGGATTGGAGGACCTTATTTATGAAGAGCGTCTGCAATCACTTGATTTATTCTCCCTGGAGAAGAGACGACTGAGAGGGGACATGATAGCAATTTATAAATACCTCAATGGTGATCTCAGCATAGAAAAAAAGCTATTCAGTCTAAAGGATTGCATGATTACAATGCGATTAGAGGAGAAGCGTTTTAACCTTAGGCAACGCAGGGGGTTCTTTACTGTTAGGGCTACAGGATTGTGGAATTCTCTACCACAAGAGGTGGTTTCTGCGGGAAGTATGGTTGCTTTCAAAAGACTCTTGAACGTACATCTCAATGATCAGAACATTCGGGGGTATGAGAGATGATTACGGCCACACACACCTACACAGGTTGAACTGGATGGACTATTGTCTTTATTCAACCTCAACTACTATATGTAACTATAAAATGGCCTGGAGGGCCAGATTTGGCCCATGGGCCTTGTGGTTGACACGTGTGTTATAGATCATCCCTATGGAATTCGCACAATGCATTTAAGACAGGTATTTTAATTAAATTGGGCTCTTGTGATAAAAACATCAAACCCAAACAATCTTCTGAAATAAATAAAATCAAGTATTTTGAATGCTGCAACAAAATTCATCCACGTTTACCAACAATTCAAGAGTTACTAAACTGCAGTAAGGATCTTTGAAAACTTGTATCATTTAATTAAAGTAGAACTATAGACAAAAACTTTTTTCTTTTTTTCATTTTTGTCCCTTTGCAGAGATTTCCTTTTACTTCCTGTCCCATAGCCAAACAGAAAGTGAGAGGATTCCCTGAAAATTAAGGGAATTCCTTGGGGACCCTCAGGTGTACCCATTGGAAAAATTACAAGCCTTCTAATCCTTTGGCGGGTTCCAAAACTAAAATAAAAGTTAGTTATAAGGAAAGTAAACTATAAAGGTTCAAACTATCTTGATACTCTAATGGAAACAAACTGGTGGGTTGGTAATGCCAATCACTACTCTCTCGTGACAACCCATTTACCACCCCTTGTCTACTAACCCTCACGATTTGCTGTAGTTACGGTTATTGGTCATGCTCTGTTACCGAGCTTTGATTACATTACCTTGCATTATTCTGTATGTCAAACGTTGTTACTCACTTGCATTATTTAATAAAATACTTGAAACGGAAACAAACTGAAGTCTTCCTTGGTTATGAAATGACAAGTAAAGCAAACATATCTGAACCAAAAATAGGCTATAAATTGATTCTTGATGTAAGAATACAATAATCCACAAAATACAATTGTTTTGTAACTATGATAGGTTTATAAACTAGGTTTAACTAGGTTGTTAAACTTAGTTTACAAAACTAGCATAATACAAAGCCTAATTAAGATCAAGTTAATTAAAGTGTATGTGAAGCTAGTTAACAAATGTGGGTTTTATTTTCCTTTGTCCCTAACTATGAACTGTTTTACTTATAAATAAGTGTTGAATAACATTTAAAACCTAGTGTTCTTGCCAGTCTCTTCCACCTTGTTTACTTCTGACCACATTAGGCACAGATGCAGATCTGTCCTAGTGTGTTCAGTTTGAGTTTGTCCCTTCCAAACGGGAGCTTCGGAATTCTGTGCCTAAGCACAGTGTGCCTGTATTCCCCTGGTCTGCTACTGTTGACATGCCCCCGCCTTCTGTTTGGGAGTTACAGGATGCTGTGTGTGCCTTAACTCCCACTGTCAGATTTCTTTGAACATAAATCGCACTCACCCTTCATAGTTGAGTGACAGCCGGATCTGCCAATTGTCACTAGGAATCTCTTCTGCCACCGCTCCAAGCCCAGAACGCAGAGTCTCTTTAGTGGGCATCTAAACACTGGAAAAGTATTTATAATGATTTTTTGTCTGTAATTTTTTGCCTTAGATTAGTATTGTGCTTCATTTAATTCTAGGCTCACATTTACAGTTGTGAATGCACATACATTTGCACGCTTTACCATGGATGGATACATTATTCATGTATTTTGTGCAACAACTACATCAGCCAGTAGATTGCATTCTTTATAAGTTTTCAGCTGCACCTATGGTACTATCTACTCTTTTTTCTACATAATAAAGTTCCTGTTTCCTGACTACAGATATACAGCACAACCCAAGTGGACTGTGCACTGTACTGTCTGTTCTGTAAGACTATTTACAGAATTTGTAACAGGTTAAGGGCCCAGGCATAGCCCAGAGAGGAGCTGAGAACCCAGTCACAGCCTAGTCATAGCCAGCTACAGCAGATATGTGCAAGATAAAGCAACAGAAAGAAAATTGCAACAGAATAAAAGAAAATGAGCAGTAACACAGCTGCAACAAAGCTTTAATTTGCAAATCTGACAAAACCAGAAATATCAATCTTGGAAATTCAAGATGAAAATGCTGCTAATAAGAGAAGGTACGTGAAAAAGTGTAAATTAAGTCAAGTCAGAGCACCCTTCAGATGATTGGATAGAGAAAGACCAAAAAGCTCAGAGCACAATCTCTATTAGCATAGAAGATGATCGAATCATGCATATATGTTAGTTTGAAACTGCTTAAGATATGTGGGAAGGATTACAAAAGGTGCATGAAAAAGCTGATCTCAACATTAAACTGTATTTAATTAGAAAGCTATACCAAACCAAGCTAATGAAAGGTCAGAATATGCAGGATTACATAAGGCACACTTTGGGAATGCAATAATCACAAACCAGGCGCTCCTGGGATGCCTGTAGGGTGGAGGACTAGAAGTAAGCCTGTGAGGCTCCCCAGCGGTTGTTCTGTTGTTAGCCAACTAATGGCTCAGTAAAAAAATTCACACCCAGGGCAGCCATAGGAAAAAATCCAGTCCAGAAGTCAAAGTAATAATCACAAATCTGGTGCTCCTAGGGTGCCTTTAGGTTGGAGGGATAGAAATAAGCCTGTGAGGCTCCCCAGCGTTTTTTCTGCTGCTAGCTAACGAGCATAGGAAGGGTGCTGATATGGACAAAAGTACATGAGGAAGGCAGCGCATGAACCACACCGGGATGCAATGGATAAGGAAGTCATGTGAACATCCAGTATAGAAAGGGTTAACAGTTTATTGGTATTGATAACCGAAAAACAAAAATGCTTACATCCCCTTGGGCTGGAGTGGACAAGGGTACCTGGCAGCAAGCAACATGAGTGCGAGGAGGTCAGTCTCCCAGGACTGCTGAGCAGTGTGTGCACAAAGCCGGAAACCAGCCGGCGCGAGGATGCTATAGTTCCGTATCAGGGTGACTTGATAAAGCGCATAGCGCAAAACATGTAGTCTTGGCAACCATATAGCTTGTGTTCCACCCTGGTTCCTGGTATTTTCCCTCAAGTGGCGTCTGTCTGGCTGATGTCACCGCTACGGAACTACAGCAGAGTCCTTTCATCCTTGCGCCGGCTGGTTTCCGGCTTTGTGCACACACTGCTTAGCAGTCCTGGGAAACTGACCTCCTTGCACTCATGTTGCTTGCTGCCAGGTGCCCTTGTCCACTCCAGCCCAGGGGGATGTAAGCATTTTATGTACTTTGTTTTTCGGGTATCAATACCAATAAATTGTTAACCCTTTCTATACTGGATGTTCACCTGACTTTCTTATCCATTGCATCCCGGTGTGGTTCATGCGCTGCCTTCCTCATGTACTTCTTTACACTTTGGAAATGGTTGAATGCCTTAAAGGTATAGGAGAAGAAATAAAAGATTTTCATGTCACAGCGCTATTACTCAGTGGCTTACCAGAAAGTTATGAAATGCTTGTCACAGCACTTGATGCATGTTCTGATGATAAACTGACATTGGAATATGTTAAGGGCAAGCTTGTGGATGAATATAAGCAGAAAACATTAATAGTGACTGACGATGCTTCTGTTGCAGAGTCTGCTTTAAAGATGAAAAATAGGAATGAAAACAGTAACATGCAACAAGAAACATGTGAATGTTTTGTGTGCATGAAACAAGGTAATTTAAAAGCAGATTGCAGAATCTGGAAAGTTAGAATGCAAAAACGAACAAAACTACAAAATGCCAAAAGTGTGAAAGAAGAAACAGATTTTGCTTCAGATAATGAATATGTTTTTTTAATCCAAAAGTTGCATCTCATCTTTGCAGGCATGATGTGTTGACTCAGGAGCTATGAGTCACATGGGAAATGACAGAAATGTTTTTATTCACCTTGACCAGAGTAAAACAGAAAAAAATCACCACAGCTAATAGGCAAATATTGGAATTAGAAGGAATAGGAGATGGTTTCCTTTACTGTCCAAGTTCCCAGAGTGTCACCAGAAAGATACCCGTGAAAATGTCCTTTATGTTACTGCTCTTGAAACAAATCTTTTGTCGGTGAAGAAGCTCAAAAAATTAGGCAATGTAGTGACCTTCCAAGATGACGGTTGTGCCATCATAAAAGGGGATATCTTACTTGCAAAGGCTAAATCTACAGATAAACTGTATCAGCTGCACTGGAATGAGGTGGTTAATACTGCCAAGGAGAAAAAACATCCCAACTGCATTCACACATGGTACAGACAACTTGGGAACAGAGAATCCAGGAAAGAAAAGGTATTTTCTCACTTTTAGAGATGACGACTTCAGGTATACTACACTAGAACTGTTACACAACAAAAGTGAAGTACCAGAGAAACTTTAACAATATTTGCCTCAAGTAAGCAACACATCTGGCAAAATGCAGAGTGTATTGTGTACAGACAAGAACTGAATATACAGGTGATAACATGCAGGCGATTCTCAGAAAGCATAGCATAATATTTCAAACTACTGAACCATACAACCCAAAATAAACAGGGTTGCAGAAAGAATGAACCATGCTCTCTCCAAATTCGACTACCAGGAAAATCAACTGAGTCCATATAGACTGTGGAATGGAAAAGTCCCAAATTTGAGCCATCTAAAATTTTTTAGAAACAAAGCCTATGAATTCATCCCAAAAGGAAAATGTACAAAATGGGATGCTTGTGAAAGGGACTTGTGGGGTACAGTGAATCTCAAAAGAGATACGGATTTCTACACCAAGACACAAACAAGGTAACCATCAGTAGAAGTGTAATAGTTGATGAAACTTCAGTGTGTTAAAAGTTTCATGAACTGACACAAACACTATAAACTGAGGGAAATTCCACATCAGTGTCACATGAAGAAAAACAACAAAGTGACACAAGAACAGAAATTAACACAGACAATTCAAACTCAGTAAAACCTTTGTTTACAAGTAACGCGGTTTACGAGCGTTTTAAAAGACAAGCAATGTTTTTTTTTTTTAAATGTTGCCCTGATTTGCGAGCGCTATCTTGATATACGAGCAATATACAAGCAATAGTTTAATTGTTAAAAAAAGAATTACACTCACAATGTTAAGGAGTCTGGTGCAATTCTAAATCCGCTAGGGTACAGTATTCAGTTCTGTATGGTGGCTCCCAGCACTTCCTGCAGAACTCGGAGACACTCCCAACTGTGTGAGTGGTGTAACATGCGTTCTGAGCACCCGGAAGTGACTTCGACAGTTCCCGAGTGTCTGTGAGTTCTGCAGGAAGTGCTGGGAGCCACCAGCGCCCCCAGGCCTCTGCCATATGAAGAACTGTATACTGTACACCAGCGGCTTTACTGTACAGTACAGTACATAATACACCAATGGCTTGGAATTGCACCAGACTGCATAATATTGGGAGTGTACTGTAATTTTTTATTTATTTTTTATACAAAAGGAACTGTGGATTGGGAGCCTGGTCGTAATGGTATATAGAGGGGTACCGCAAATCGCAGGTTAATTTGTTTATACTGTATTTTGTATTGCTGTAATCATTTTTAAATTCATATATGGTTGTCGAACGAATCATATGAGTTTAAATTATTTCTTATGGGGAAATTTGCTTTAATATACTGGTGCTTTGGATTACAAGCATGCTTCCGGAACTAATTAAGCTCGCAAACCTAGGTATTTCCATATTGTAAAAGAAGAAATCAGTCCACAAGAGGCTTCAATCAGAAAATACACCAGAAGCAATACAGGCATCCCAGCTAAACGTTTGTCCTATATTGCTCGCAAAGCATTAAAACAAGAGCCAGATTTATGGGATGAGATGCAAAGACTTCCAACTCATGAGAAACAAAAGCGGATCAGAGCTGCTGATGAAGAGATGACATCCCTTAGCAGGGGTGTAGATAAGGAAGGGGGGGTCAGGGGTGTTAAGCTCCCCCCCAGAAGAGCATCTGTCAATGGTAAAGGTGCAGCATGTACAGTAGGGTAGTGTAGTCTTAAGTTTCGTGAGCCACATGGTATGGCTGTACATTCCCATATTATCTTATATGTTAGTCCTGGCCAGCTAGTATACTATGTGGGCAAGCCAGGACACAGGAGAGTGCAGGGTGACATCAGGAGGGAGGGAATTAAACAGCTTCAGCTACCCATTGGCTGAGGATGCAACAGAGGGCAGTGCAGGACCGCCTCCTGCTGCCTCCTCAGCCAATGGGTACACAAATTTTGATGTCCATCACTGAAATCAAATCATCCTGTGGGCTTCCTGTCTAGTGCGGGGGCAGGATGGAGTGGCGGTTGTGATGTGGGCAGAAATCTAAAGACGAGCACTGAAAGCAAAAAGGTGAGGGAGGAACAAGAAAGCAATGAAACGAAAAGAAAGCCTGTGCCCCTCCTAAAAACACTTATTGTAATGCCATCCATATATCTGCCTTTTAACAGGGAGAAAGCAATCTGACACCTTTGCAGCATAGATGTCAGCTTACTGTCACTATGTAAAAAGGACAGGAATATGGGTAGCAGTACAATGAGTGTTATTAGGCTTGGTTCACACTAGCCTTAGTGCAGCTAAGCGGCTGGAGGCCAAATGGCAGTTTATAATGGTGCTAATGCACCACAAGCAAGAGGGCCCATTTACACTGGGAACTGCAGTTGAGTTACACAGGAATGCTGTGCGGTTCCTGTGCTATTCACATGCAGTTTGGTGCAGTGCAATTTCAGCCCATTAATTTTGAATAGGCTAAAACTGCACTACACCAAAAGTAGTGCATGCTGATCAGACACAGATTGGTCTGATCAGCTGCTTTCCTGGCTGCTCCAGGGTCACAGAGAGTAAAGAATGTCAGTTCCTCTCTCTCTTTGTGGTGCTGCCGTTGCTCCCCTTCGCATTACTTCCAGGCTTTGGGATCAGATGGCAGAGCCTGGAAAAGTTTGGCGATAGGGGGTTATCCCCTTCTACCACCTGCAGAAGTGATCGAGTGGCTGTTCATCCACTGTAATCATTTCTACCCTAGAGGGAATAGTCAGCTGCAAATTTTGATACTGGGGTGGGGCCTGCAGGTGCATGCCATATTTTCCAGAAAGCAGTTAAGAACCAAGTAAGTGGAAGTATTGAGGAACCTGGCCTAGAAATTCACAATACAATATCTAACTAATATTAGACAGTATCAATTAAATTATCTGGAGACACTTTGTCTTTTATTTTCCTATGGTTGGGGCTAGACTCCATTTTATTTTCCATGTGTGAACCCAGCCATCAAGATCTGATGGCCTTATTGGCCACTCAAACAGTTTTGTTGTCTACATGTTTATTTGCTATTAGCATGGGTATTGTCCCTGCTATTTCACCCATTATGGTTTTGCTGATGCTGACACCAGTCTATTGCTATACTTTGGTCAGTGCTCTGACCTTTGCTGTTTCTTTTTCAAAAAATGTGTATCTTGATTTTCTTTAATAAAAAGACTGGAAGCAAATATCTGGAGGCACAGTGAGTAAAGGCCTGGAAGTGGGATCCTATTGATTGCTTGCTATTGAATCCCTTGGGTGATTGTGTTAGTACTGCAAAAGTGGGATTCACCCTGCTAGAAATCCCATACGTGTTGTGCCTGTAATCTCTGCAGAAAGGGGGTGGGGGGAGATGACCCTGAAGAGAGTAGGCAAAAGAGAGAGAGAGAGAGTTCTCTGAGTGTTTAGTGTACTGAATTCTGAAGGCTTCCCTGCACCCCATCCAAGTTCAATAAGCTGTGAGACTGTGGAAGCTGCTGTGTGCCTGGCTGTCATGCACTCACAAGGGAATAGAACCTTGGACAAATCTGCAAGGCCCTTTTGGGGTCTATGCAACATTAATATGACTATAATATATGGATCTTTTCCAAAGAATATGTTACAGGTCAAGACTGAGACTCTGCCTATTCCAGGTTAATGTTCATTACTCTAGCTTCATCCAACCTAAAGTTTAAATTCCTTTAATTGAATTTAGATTATTTAATATCTTTGTGAATTAATAAAAAAAAGTCAAAGTTAGAAAGAAAATCTCGGAAATTACTAAAAGGTTTTAGAACTGTAGGTTCGTTAAGATTAATTGAGTGCCATCTCTGTTTCTTTCTTTGGTACTCCCCAAGCTCTATCCCGTAGAGCCAGGTTTTCCATTACCTTGCATTGACGTTGGTCAAAATGACTGAAACAGCTGTATCTAAGCTGGGATAAATGCCTCTTTAATCATAGTCTATATCTGTGCTATTAACTAGTAATTCGAGTTCTTGATAGACAGTTGGCCACAGGGGCATAAGGAAACAATTTAAAATGGTTCTTCTCACTAGAAATAAAAGAATGAACCTGATTTTTTGGATTTGGACCAAAACTACAAACTTCTGTTTAAAAGTGAATGCACATTGTTTTGCACAAAGTTTCTTTATTAATCTCACAAAAAATATGCATAAAAAAATACTTTTTAAAGAAAAAGTTTATAGTTTGTAAAAAAACAAAAATCAAAAACACACACACACGCTCCCCTCTATGCGGCAGTGGGTGTGGTGCTGCAGTGCTGCAGCTGTCCCACATTGGCTCTGAGATTATTGCTGATAGCTCACTTCTTGGTCTAAGCAATACTCACAAACCAGGCGCTCCTAGGGTGCCTGTAGGGTTGAGGGATAGAAGTAAGCCTGTGAGGCTCCCCAGCGGTTGTTCTGCTGCTAGCCAATGAGCATAGTAAGGGTGCTGATACAGACAAAAGTACATGAGGAAGGCAGTGCATGAACCACACTGGGATGCAATGGCTAAAGGAGTCAGGTGAACATCTAGTATAGAAAGGGTTAACAGTTTATTGGTATTGATAACCGGAAAACAAAGTACATAAAATGTTTACATCCCCCTGGGCTGGAGTGGACAAGGACACCTGGCAGCAAGCAACACGAGTGCGAGGAGGTCAGTCTCCCAGGACTGCTGAGCAGTGTGTGCACAAAGCCGGAAACCAGCCAGCACAAGGATGAAAGGACTCCGCTGTATTTCCTGGAGTGGTAACAAACTGTGGGAAAACACCAGGAACCATGGTGGGACATAAGCTATATAGTTGCCATGACTATGACCATGACCTCGCACTCGTGTTACTTGCTGCCAGGTGTCCTTGTCCACTCCAGCCCAGGGGGATGTCAGCATTTTATGTACTTTGTTTTCCGGTTATCAATACCAATAAACTGTTAACCCTTTCTATACTGGATGTTCACCTGACTCCTTTATCTATTGCATCCCGGTGTGGTTCATGCGCTGCCTTCCTCATGCGCTTTTGTCACTGGAGAGGGGTGAGGGGTGATTCATTCAGCACAGCTGGCTCCAGCGATGAGAGGCAGAGCCAGCTGTCAATCCAGCAGCTAGATGAATCCCAACAATATTGTCAGGATCCTTCCAGAGCCTGGAGCTGCTCTGACACATCAACTGACTCTGGGCCACAGGAATGCAAATGTAATTTAAAAAAGCTTTGGCCATACTTCTTCTTTTTTTTTAAATGCATATGAATACAGTATTTAACACAAACCACTTGAACACATCAAGTGGAAAGTGCTAGACAACAGACCAGATTTGCAGAGTAGAATGATATTATTGTGCTGTGAATAGACAACAATAGCAGAATGTTACATTATACACAAACAATAGAATGACTAAGAGGAAGGTCACCCCTGCCTTAATTAAAGTGAGGGTACATGTCTGGCTAATAATAGTAAGTCACATTCAGATGAATATGTTTTGTAATGTTGAAGATTTTTCAATACTCATTCAAATGGCTTTCTAAAATCTAAAGAGTATCAGTAACATACCCCAGCGTTTATCCTCTCATAAGCAACTTAGTCACCTTAGAGCAGAGTTTTTCAACCTCTTTTAGTCACACTCCCCCCACAACTTTCCAAAAGAGTGCTCTCCAGCCCACCCTTTACATCAGAGTCTATAGTCCCCTCTTTTACATCAGAGTTCTCTCTGACCCCTCCTATAAAATCAGAGTCCTCAGTCCCCGCTACCTCTTTTGTCATCAGGTTCTTCCAATTTTCATTATTAAAATGTTGGATGCTACTGATACTTTTTTTGCACTCTGCTTTTTGTATTGCACTGCTTCTTCTCTGGATAAGTTAATGCATTTCCATGATACTGGTGACCAATACACCTACGCTATAAAATGTATGACGCTGTGTTAAAATATGGGAGGATTGCAGAACCCCAGACAAATGCAGATGGCACCCCTGTTTGAGGAATGGTGCTTTAGAGTGTATTTAGACCCAAAACATGTTTTTTAGTTAAAAAAGTGAACAATTAGAACCTATGTCAGATTTTTCTTGCTGTATGAATTCCCTTTTGATGGATTAACCATTTTTATTACTTGTATCGATCTAGTGATAATTTTCAAAACATTCATGTTTTTGAGATAATAATCCTTTAGTCTTCCAGAATCCTGCCTGGGGGCACTTAATAGAATGTTGGGTTTTGCTCTTTCTGTTGTCTATAGGAATTTAATATTTGTATGTCTAGTCAACTCAAATCACATTCACAGCACCACCTCTGAAGGGCAAGGCTCACAGCAAGCACTTCATGTTCTGCTGGATTATTATTTTGCTCAGAGGTAGATTTTTTTTGGAAATGAACATCAAGTGTAAAGCTTACTGAGCCATGATGCTCCTACCTTTATAGAAAAAAAAACCATCAACTTCCAAGAAGACTGATTACATGGTATTAGGTTGCCTAAAAACAAAGGGACTCAACAGTAGTTGATGGCACCTGGGACCTCTGGATTCTATATGTATCTGAACAGGCTCACTACTGAAATGTTACTGCTTCTAGGCCCACTTTTATGCTGTTTTTACCTGGAACACCCTTCTCTATTCTTCCTCTCATGTCCTTGCTTTCTCACCTACTAGTTACTATATTTATACTATTTCATCATAGCTGTATCATAAATATTCAGGGTTTTACCCTTTGGCATGGACTTTACTGTATGGAAATATTGTGCTTTTTTTGTGGTTACGTATCCCTGGTTTATTTATGAAAATGTTGACTTCACCATATTGTTACTCAGTCTTCTAGCTTCTCCAGTCAGCTGAGGGTCAATTTGTTTTCTCCAGCTTCTAGCTGTTCCCATCAGCTGCAGGGTAACAAGTCTTAACAGTCTGCTAGCTCCCTCCATCAGCTGTGGGATAATAAGTCTGACTACATGACCCCTAGCTGTATTGGCCATCAGTGTAGCAGGCACCTTATTTAAACCTCATAAGCCTGTGTCTCTTTGCTTGTGATAGTGTTAGCTCCTGGTTCCCTGCTATAATCTTGCATTCCCTTGCTGTTGACTTTTGGCTTGCACACAGATTACTTAAATTGCTGGCTGAACTTGACCTTGGATTGTTAACTGGACAACGCTTGCTTTCTACCAGCTCTGACCCTGGAAATATTTGCAGACTATGCTTGCTCTCTCTCCCTGCTCTGCCCTCAGGCTGTTCCACTACCAGCCTCTGTCTTATGCCTGATCACATTTTGGACTACAGGTCCCTTTCCTCATCTCAGTTGCTCTGCCCTGGTGTTATCTGGCCAGAAATTTATAGCATCATATTCTAAAACCTGAAGCAAGCAAGTACCTATAGGCCTGCTTGCCTTAGTGGAATAGGAGCTGTTGTAGGCTGAATAAAAACACACACCAGAAATAGTTCCCGACCTTGGCAGGAGGCTGTGCATTAAACAAATATATAGTACATGTGCAATGCAAAATAAAGGAGATGCTATGACATTGTAGTACATGTTCCTTTATTTGATGAAAACATTAATATATTAAAAAGGAAAACAAAGGGCTAGTGCCATTTCCAATATTTTCTGTTTCCTTCGGTCACCCTTTAATTCTGGTGCCAATTCTCATTTATCTGTTAAAAAAAAAAAGAGAAGACATTCTTATTTTTAATGGGCATTCCAGCTGGCTGTCCAACCCTTCATAAATGTGGAAGTCATAAGAACCTCTTGGCTCTCTTGCAAAGTTTATAGAACATCACCCTGTATCTGGCACATTTGCGTGGGCTATATTGTTTGATTTCCAGTCTGCCTCTAAAGCTGGATACGGACTATCCAACTTTTGTGGTTAGATTTCCTTCAGATTTTCCTTTTCTATGTAGTGCAAGGGCCTGCCAGATTGCATACAAATTGAAAGTGTTTAGGTTTGACCTCATATTATATGGTTTTGGTAAGTCTAAAGGAAAAAGTCTTTAGAAAACCTTATAGTGTGTATGGCCCTTTAAATGGAAGAGGGACTCATCAACAAAGATGTGTTTGCCAGGAGTAACATTTCTGAAATTTTGGGGGTAAAATAATTGTTAGGTGGCCTAATTTTTTAAAGCTTGCTGTATTCTTAGTGACTTCAGGGAGGGCACAGGAAATTGTCATTACAATGCAAAAATCGTATAATTATTTTATAGCGTGCCCTGAGCATAAGGGAGGAATGGGCTTCCACTCAAATAGATGGGCGTAAATAGAACTGGGATTTTTTTATGATGATGTAGTGCTAGGCATACAGATTGCAATGGTGCACATTTAAATTTAAATTTGAAAAATATATTTGAAAAATGTAACAGTGGTAAAATATTTGGTTTCTACCTGAATGCCTGGATACACTGTAAATAGGGGGATGAAAGGTGCTGCTGACTTAGAGAGAAGCCATAAAAGATGGAAAGTGCCTCTGGGACACTAGTATGGGCCCTAATCCTTTGTAGCTGATGTAACACCATGGTTCCCACTTCACAGGAACGTATTGCACTGCTGGTGGTTGCCTGCTGTTCAGATAGTCTGATTCTTTTTGTTGGGACCCTTTCCTCCTCTAAATCAGTTACGTAAACACTGCTCTCCACCGGTTAAATATTCTGAATTTGAATCTTACAGTAAGAGTTCCTCATTACCCTCATTTGTCATGATCAGAATCAGAAATGTCTCGTCGCTGGTGTGCATTTTTTTGGATATGGCAATCAGATCTAGTGACCACAACACTGTTGCTAGCTTGAATGGCTCTTGCTGACACTGGTGTGGTGGTCATTCAAGCTAGCAACAGAATTGTATTGCTGACTTTACTGTCCAGTCTCTTTGATGTGGTTCACTCACAGGTCAACAATGAAGAGGCATGGTAGCTGCAATGTCTGGATGTTTAGTGGCTGCAATATATATCAATACCCCCACTGCTTGTCTGCACTGATCATCATTATTAGAAAAAAGATCCTCACTCCCTTCCATTTTTAGGTATGATGTGTCCCTGGGACTACTTGCATCTTTGGCTTCAGTCGTACCAAACTGCTGGAGCACTACCTAAATTTTAGATCTCTGATTTAACAGGAAGCAGCCATCTTCTTTACGCTGTACGTTAATTACAGATGCTTCTAGGGGTTCAGACTTATTTTTTTTCCTGCCTCTAAATGCCCCTCCATGTTAGCCTATGTGTCCATGCACACATAGGCTTTTAGCAGCATTTAGTGGCAGGAGCTTCTTGAGGCAGGAAAAAAAACCCACTGCCACTGTGCGCCCAGGAGCAGCAGAGTTTGGGCAGATAATTGGCCACGATTTTGTGTCTATTGCTGGGCGTCATTTGGCGTCTTAGCATCAGATACCATTAGTTTACATCTACTTCTTTGTGTCTGAGGTGTATCACTCCCTCTTCTGGCAACAGGTTAGCCTTAATTGGGAGACACCTTTTACCAATTAGCAATCAAAATGACACTGGGTGGCACCCGTGGTTGTGCTGACTCACATATATATCCCCTAGTTTGCTACAGGTCATTCAGACCCAGGATTTGAGAGACAACACATGTATACTACTACTATATCACTTGATGCAGTCATTTAAGGTAACCACATTTTTAATATTTTGCTGTATACTTTTTATTTTTGGATATACTGTACCTACTTACTACTTGGTTATTTTGACTGATTTTCTTGGAGTATTTCCTATCGCTACATTTTTTATTTATTTATTTATTTATTTATTTATTTTTTTCTTTTGGGCTGTGGAGAGTTCCTTTTTTGGTCCACTACTTCTACACATGCCATTTTTCCCATACTTTTGTTATTTCAGACTTAGTTTTTTTTGCTTTTTCACAGTAACACAGCCGCAACCCACCTTTTTTCATTTCTCTGCACTTCGTTTTTATGGTGATATGTGTGGTGCGTTGTGCGGGACTGCAGGGATAACCAACCACAGCTCCCGGGGGAGGCGCATGCGATGCCCTGCGCCCACAGAGCCGCACTTCGTTAATGACAGCCATCTTGTACGTAACCATAGGATTGGATAACCCTTTCCTCCCTCCTCATTCTCATGTATGCGATTTTAGTCGATCAACAGTTACATTTATACTTTTTTACATTTATACTTTTTTTACAGAGTTTTTGGCATCCGCTCCTGAAGAGTGGTATTTAGCCATGAAACGCGTAGAGCTACAAGGATGTCATCAATTTTTCTACTATACAGAAATTAATCGCTACTCAATCAATTTAAACGGTTACTTACCTATTGAATGTTTATTGCAATTCTGTGTGATTCAACACATGATATATATTAGGTCCATGACTGCTGCAGCAAGTTTTTGATTCAACATTCATTACCATGGTGCACCCTGCAGACCGCCTACAGTATGGCAATAATGTAGCAATTTTGGACTGTGTGGCCAATACGAAGTGCCATAGTCCCTATACTCTTTATGCATATTTTGTGTACCTGCAAATGCATCAGACTGACCGATATGTTTGTAATATGCTGTTTATACATGAATTGCTATTTTACATGTTGTACTTTGTCTATTGATGGTATACAGTAATAAAATGTTTTTATTACCCATGTCTCCCAGTGTTCTGGTCTCCACCTCACTCAAAGTCCCAAACCTTTCCTTTATTATTGATAAAATGCTTGAGGGTAATAAAAGCTGCTAGAAGCTGCTAAAAATCTGCTAAACATGCTTAAACGCTGGTGCTTAAGCAATAATAAATTTACATGTTTTATTTATTCTGGCCAATGAAATAAATGAACGCCCAAGAGCTTGATGCCTATAAAAGCTCAGAGAATCTTGCAAAAGCTTTAGACACTTTTACAAGCGTCAGGCATTTTTTCAGCAAAAATGCTGCTGGCTTCTAGGAGAGTTAAAAAAAAAAAAAAAACATCCTATTTGCATGAGACTTTAATCTCAAAATGCTGGTTAATCACTTCAGTCAACTTTGCAACTTCCTCATCCTTTTTGTGAGCAATAATCAAATCATCCGTTTAAAGTAAAATATACATAAATTCAGAATGTACTCACTTTGAGTATAGACATATATATTTCCTCTTCGATATCACCATTAAGGAAGCCTGTTGTGATATCATGGTGCTTCACAACCATTTTCCGAGAAGGGACCACTGTTAACAGTGTTCGGAAAATACTTTATTTTGCAACTGGAGCAAAAGTAGCATCGTAATCCTCACCAAATGTTTGTGAGTACCCTTTTTCCACTAACCATGCTTTGTACCTACAGACCTTGCCTTCAGAGACATTTGGCCTTAAAAACCCATTTGCAGCTAATTGCACGCTTACCATGAGGCAGCTCTAAAAGTGTGCATGTCTGTAGGTCACTAAGAGATGTCATCTCTTCATCAACCGCTGTAATCCACTTTTGTTTCTCATGAATTGGAAGTCTTTGCATCTCATCCCATTAATCTGGTGCTGGTTTTAATGCTACGTGAGCAACATAGCACAAACATTTGGCTGGGATGCCTTTATTGTTTCTGGTGGATTTTCTGATTGAAGCCTCTTGTGGCCTAGTTTCTTCTTTTACAGTATTTGGATTGTCTGTGTTAATTTTTATTTCTATATCAATTTATTGCTTATCATAATGTGACACTGATGTGGAATTTCCCTCAGTCTGAAGTGTTTGTGTTAGTTAATGAAATTTGGAACACACTGAATAGAAATGGGCTGAATGGCCCCCTGTTCAGTTTGCAGCAGAACTCCCGAACAGGGGAAATGTTCTAACCCAAATGGCGAACCGCCTTGAAGTCCATGGGAGCTGAACAGGAAAAATTAAAAGTGCCCATTTTGAAGGCTAATATGCAAGTAATTGACCATAAAAGGGGTATGAGGGTCCAGGTACTACCCTGGAGGACATATATTAATGCAACAAAAATGTTTTTTAAAAAATTGTTTTTTTCAGGAGCAGTGATTTAATGATGCAACAATAAAAATGAAAAATTCCTTTAAATATAGTGCCTGAAGGGGGGGGGGGTCGGGGGGGGTCCCCCCTTTGTCTGCCTATAAAGTGGCACATCTGCACTGTATATATAACATGCTGCAGCAAAAATGAAATTTCTAAAGACAGCTGTGCTGTCAATCACTACAATACCTTTATGGATGAAACCCGCTGATGGGCTGAGTAAATGACAGAAGAGAGCTCTGTGTTGGTAAAAAGCACAGGTCTCTCTACAGACAGCAGCGATGTGACTACAGTGATGTGACTACAGACTAAGCATTGCTTAGTAAAAACAGAACACAGCACACACTGTAAACATTGTTAGGCACACAGTTAACCTTTTGATTGCCCTAGATGTTAACCCCTTCCCACCCAGTGTCATCAGTACAGTGACAGTGTATAATATTAGCACTGATCACTGTATTAGTGTCAGTGTCAGTTCCCACAAAGTGTCAGTTAGTGTCAGATTGCAACACTATCAAAGTCCCACTATAAGTTGCTGATTACCGCCATTATTAGTATAAAAGAAAAATGTATAAAAAGTATATATCAGTTTGTAGATGCTATAACTTTTATGCAAACCAATCAGTACACCTATTGATATTATTTTTTACCAAAGACATGTAGCAGAATACATTTTGACCTAAATTTATAAAGACATTTTATTTAATTTTTTTTATTGAAAATGTTTATAGCAGAAAGTAATTTCATTTTTTTTTTTTCAAAATTGTTTTTTTATATAATAAAAAAAATACAGCGGTGATCAAAAACCCCCAAAAGAAAGCTCAGTTTGTGTGGAAAAAAATGAAATAAATTTTATTTGGGTATAGTGTTGCATGACCGGTCAGTTGCCAGTTCAAGTGGCGCAGGGTTTAATAGATAAAATTACCTGGTCTTGAAGGGGGAAAAATTTTCCAGAGCTGGTGGTTCCTATAATTACTAAAAAGTTACTAATACGATATCACTGACAAAAATCTGAGTATAATGTTAATGGGGGCAGTAAAGTTTCAACTTGTGAACTTATTGGCATTTTTAAAGAATTCTATTTTTCCAAAAATATATTGAATAAGACCTGATAATCAGTTCAGATGTTGGCTTTTGCGTTTTCCTGTTACAGTTCCCTCACTTGCATATACAGTTGGATACTGCACAGATGACTGATGACTAAGGTGAGACAAAGATATCAAAAGGACTACTGCTGCTGTTTTTTTTCTCTTATAAATGGATTCCACTCATTAAGACATAGGAGGCTCAATTAAATGTTCTAGTCAAAGCCCAAAAAGAAGCTCAGTGCACAGTACAGAGCAGTGAATCCAGATGGAAAATATTGAAAATTCACATCTTAAGATTTCAAAAGACTTGGAAACAAACAAATGATAATCTCTGTGGTCGGATCCGTTCCAACTCATACATGGAAGAGGGAAGAGAACAGGAGGAGAGGTGAAAAGGGAGTGACAGAAGGAAAGACTGAGGCATTTAAAAGAAGACATTGAAGTACACAAAGGAAAATATAAACCTTGTCCAGGCAAAAAACAAAAACACAATTATTTGTGGTCACAAAACCAAGCTTATCTCTCCAAAAGAAGAAAGGACTTCTGGGTAAATTACAGTTCAAAAGACATCTGTTATTTTTTGGCGGATCTATTTTGCTTCTTTCCAGAGACCTTTAGCTTTATGTGTACCTTCCTGGACATACTGTCCCTGAAGTATACTGTAAGTATACCACATTCCAGCTGTCATATTTTAGTGCATATAAGAAAAATAAAGGAAATAACCATGGATTGGCACAGTAGGAAAATAAAAGCTGATGTTTAGTATTTTTTTATGTGTCATAGTGAGTATTCCATTACCTTCAGGTGGCTGCTTTTAGTAAATATAATCTCTGCCAGAGACTGCCCTGAATAACTCTGTTCAGGCCCTTTGAAAGTTAATAGTCTCTGCTACTGAGAGAAGTTGCTCCACTAGCCTGTCCCCTTTTGCCTTCTCCGCCATTATCAAAATGCAATGCATTGTGGGAGTGTAGTAGCAGAAGCTATTATTACCTTTATAGTGCCAGGAAAGAGTTGCCCAGGACAGTATCTGGTTGCTGTGAAGGAGAAATTACAGGGATTATTTCTACCAGTAGCAGCTACCTGCAGGTAAGGGGAACCACACCTATACATGTGCCTTATGTATTTGCTGCTGTATCCCAAAAAATACAATATATACTGTGCAGGTGTGTGTATATATATACAGCTGCAAGAAAAAGTATGTGAACCCTTTGGAATGATATGGATTTCTGCACAAATTGGTCATAAAATATGATCTGATCATTATCTAAGTCACAACAATAGACAATCACAGTCTGCTTGAACACACCATGTAAACATTCACAGTGCAGGGGGGAAAAGTATGTGAATCCCTAGACTAATGACATCTCCAAGAGCTAATTAGAGTGAGATGTCAGCCAACTGGAGTCCAATCAATGAGATGAGATTGGAGGTGTTGGTTACAGCTGCCCTACCCTATAAAAAACACACACCAGTTCTGGGTTTGCTTTTCACAAGAAGCATTGCCTGATGTGAATGATGCCTCGCACAAAAGAGCTCTCAGAAGACCTATGATTAAGAATTGTTGACTTGCATAAATCTGGAAAGGGTTATAAAAGTCCATCTTTTGTTTCTTTCCTCATGTATCATCTTCAGGACCTCACCCGGTTTAATAAGATTGATGTAACACCTAAATAAGTTGTACTATTCCCTTGTAATCACCTTACATACTTTTTACATTGACATTTACCCCAAACTTCTAATGTGACTAATGCTACACTTATCATTCTATAATAGCTGTCAGTGCTGCTTACCCATCCCAAGATGCTTGTAAAAATGGTCAAGATGGATGTATATAGAAATCTTCAAATTAGAGTGCATGAAGTACATTACATGACCCTTTCCCCATGTTTTGATCCTTTAAAATTCAGCAAGTACCTAAACTTGAGCTACCAGCACTCTCTCGCTGTCTCTGCTGCACAGAAATTCCCAGTAGCATTGTCAGTCCTGCCTGCTGGACTACTGAACTCCACCTGATCTGTCCCCTCTTTTCCCTACTCCAGCAGTTGCCTCTGCAAGTAATAAAGGTTGTTTCTTGCATCAGGAACAAGGTAAAAGAAAGAAAAAAATGTTGGCACATGCTCTTGGTTATTGATTTGTACAATGTTTATACAAATCCTTTAATATTTTAGGCTCCATGTACAGTAGCAGCTTCTAAACTTGAGTTTAGGAGCTTTTGGCATTTTTTTGCCAAAGCTCCTAAACTCAACTCTATAAAAGCCTGCGAGTCCATGCACACATAGGCTTTTAGGATCGTTTAGGAGTTGCGTTCCTGAATGCGGAAGAATCGCTTTCAGGATAGGAACTTTTTGAACACCGGCCGCAAAATCACAACAAAATCTAGGTAAAATTGCAGAGCGATTTTGCTGCAAATTTTGCCGTGTTTTGCCCGTGGCCGGCGGTCAAAGTAGTTCACATGAAAGTGCACAAGAAGCTTTACTCTTCCACCATTGTGAACGTCACATATTGTACTGTATACATATTTTCCTTGTCATTTCGGTCAATCCTGATACATAGTAAGAGCTCAGAGCTCCCTACAGTTATTGGTAGGGAACATCAATACAGCTGCATAGAGGTAAGTGTGTTATGGTCATACAAAAACACAACCTATTGGAGTGAAAAAAATTCTATGTTACACTTGGTTTTGAAAATATTGCTGGGGAATCAAGATAATGACACATAGGAGACATGATGAAGGAGCTTTTATAGTGTGGGGTAGTTGTATTAGTTACACCTAACTCAAATAATTTCGTTTTTTAATTTAAACTGAGCAAAGTTACCCCAGTCCTTTGATGTCACCAATGCTACACTCATATAGTATCTCTAGTGGCTAAAATAGCTATCAGAATAGTTTACTCAATGCCTCCAGCTTGAAAAATGAATGGTATACCTTGAACCCACAGAAACAAACGTTACAATCCATGCACAGCAATCCTCTCCCTTTGTTACTCCAATTGAAAATAGCTCTCCAGGTGGTTGTTAAATGTCAACAAACTGGCATGGAATGCTGGCTGGCTTCATTGACTAAATAGTTCCTACCCATCTTATTGTTTATAATTGTAAAAAATTCAGTGGGTGGCTGAAATATATCACTTAGTGACGGTAGTATTGGTGCAGCTAAATAAATTACTTCCTGCTGCAGGAGCTCGAGGTTCGGGTGAACCAGAAAAATCTGGCAATGTATTTTTCCTGCAAACTGTGAATAGCTAGAGTTCAGGTCGAACCCATGGTAAGCCCGAAGCTAATAGATATTTTTTATTAGTCCACCCATTCCCAGCATCATTTATCGAAATACCCGTCAGTCCCTTTTTACTTCCTCACCATTCTGTTTAGCCATGGGGAAAGAGGAAAAACAGTCTTAGCTCAAGTCAGCATGAGCACAGCACATGTTCACAAAAAAAAAAAAAAATGTTGCCTGTAGGTGGGCTTTAAATGTTGTTACATGTGTATTGGTATTTCTGTCCAATCTCCACTTATTAATGCCTTTTTACATTTGACTTCGACATTGTAACTTTTCAAGTGTGGAAAAGGGATTTTGACTCTTTTTATATTGAGTATACATAATGCCATTACATTTCTTTTTATAATCAATTTTTATTTAGCATTTTTGCATTTTTTAAAAGAAAAAAACACTTTGTCATGGTAGACGATTAGAAAAACAAAAACAATTACAGAATAGTATGGACATAATAGGCAACTTCAACCATGGAAGATTATGCTGTTGCAAAAGCTTATAAAGTATTACTATATCTGATAAGTTTAGAGACTGGTGACAAGCTATCTAACCATGGTGGGGCACAAATACTCTGCTCAGTGGGCTCATACAGACTTATATTTACACATTGCATTACATAGGAAGTAAGTTTGCTTCTCCATAGCTATACATCCGTTGAGTTCACTAATCCATTCTGAAAGTCGGATTGGATTAGGAGATGTCCATTTTAAAGAAAGAAAAAGGTTCAGTTAGATCCCAGTGAGAGTACAGCTCCCTCCAAGAATAACCAAGTGGTTATTTAGGCAGACACTAGACTTAATGGTATCATAAAACATGTATTTATTGTTTCAAAATATTAATATTAGAATAAATCACTCATTGTTGGCACACTGTGCACCAACAAGCACCCCTTCTCACCTTAAAAATAAGTCTCTAATATCATACGTCTGGACTGTGTGACTATATGTGTCACAAACAACTGTGTGGATCACCGCTTGTGTATAACACTAGAGACACAACTCCCTTATTAGAACACCAGCGTTGTAGCACACATAGTCTCCTGGACTTATGACAATTATTATAGCAATGTGATTCTCTAATAATGGAGAAGTGGCCACCTAAATCTATCTGAGGACCTCCTGTGGTGTACTCTGGATGTTGTAGTGATCAAAATAAACACCCATCCTGTGGGAGGCAATGGCAACGGTCCGTATCTCTCTTAACATCAATCTCAAATGTAGAGAATATTCCTCCAGTGTCCTTAGATATGGCAAATAGATTCACATTAACATTGCTGTCTTAATAGTGTGGCTAAGCATGGGTTAAATGGAGCAAGCAGTTTTACCCTCTCTTGGCGATCTTTCAAGAATCAGTACGATGGAACTTACTACTGTAATGGGATAGTAACAGATGTGCTCCAGCTCCCAAGCAGGTCTCCATAAACATGTGTAAGCAGATGCTCATGCCATGCCAGCAGGAGGTATATCACCTCCGGCTTCCCAAATCATCCTTCCACTCTTTCTCATCACATCACGGGATATTCAGATCACCGCTAGTATTGACGTGTTGGCTGGGTTGCTCTTCTGGGTACCCGGAGTGTGTGCTTCTCCAATAGGGGCTGGCTCTACTGACAGTAGAGTGACATGTCTGTGACGTCATCGCGTTTCACTACGAACTTGCGTAGCTTCGTCAGAATAATGTGCCTTCTCTCCCATTCCTCTGAAGTATGCTGCCATACCTGGGGGAGGGGCCGTCCTTGCTTATTTCCTAAAGTCACAGTTTATCATTTAAAAAAAGAGTATTTTGTTAGGGTGTCTACCTTTAGAACAGAATAGGTCGGCCACTTGACTTTGTATTCTTATCAATATCTTCTTTTGATGAGTGAATCTACCTCATGTTCAAATTCACCAAATAATTACGAATTAAACATTATCAATTAGATAGGAAGAGATAGATTGGGATAGACCGTATACATTTGTTACCATAGAAAGGATCATTTACCCCTGTATATAACTAAATCATTCTGTCGGACCCGAAAGAAAAGCATTCTGTGGGCAACAAATACAGATTAAAATGTCCCAAAATACAGGTAAGTGGTTCTACAATGAAACTGATTCCTTGGAAGGTACATAGTTATACATACTCATATTGAATGTACAGACACTGCCCTGATAGGTCTCTACCTACTTCCCCTTGCTAAACTTAATTTAGTGCGTCAACTGATTGTGGCTACCTACTCCACTGATAACATTATGATTATAGATGACTTCAATATGATCCCTGATCCAAGCATTGATAGATTGACTCTGTATAGCACATTGCATTCTGACCTCTCCACATGGGCTGAGATGCATAGTCTAACTGACGTCTGGAGATAGAAGAATCCTGCAACTAAAGCATTCACATACCACTCTGCATTGTATGAAACATTTTCACATATTAATCTGGCATTTGTAGGGGGGATCTGTCCTGCCGAGGATCTGGGATATTTCTATCCTTCCAAGGGGGATTTCTTGTCATGCCGCACTTTTGCTACAGATTACTATCACAGCGGACCCCTCAGACAGACTAAGGCAGCCTTCCACTTTTTGGATTGCTGATACTAAGGTGAAACCAAGTTTCAGAGAACAACTTAATGCGTAACTTTTGTTGAGAAAAAAATATTCCCCTCTGGGTGATCTATGTACATTACAAGGATTTTAAAAAACTTTGTTGCAGATTCCTACCTTTTGTTAGTCTGAAGAAATACCTGTTTGTTCCTCTGTGCCTCTGTACTGAGTGGGTCAAATGGGAGTGGCTTCATAATTATCAGTCAGCTGTGGCAGCTGCAGGACACTAATGAGGAAATCTGCTGGGCCTGCATCCCTTTAGACATGTTTTTTTTGGGAGTATCTCACCAAAAATGAAATCTTTTGTTGCAGGGGATGCCAGAAATCTGACTTGTATCTTAGTGAAGACTTCTAGGAAAATTGGTGAGTGTAACGGATCAACCGGCAACCCGACCAGGCACCTCCGTTGACGGATGATCCTAGTGCTTCCAAGGGCTTCAAGCACTCCACCAGACACCATAACCGCCTCAGACCCCACAAACCGCTGCAGCTTGGTTGGGGTCTCGCCGTCTCCTACCCACCCTGGACCTATGGCAAGGCTCCAGGTTCCAGTGCGTGAACCTCTCTTTCTCCAGAGAGTGCGGCAGGAACAGGAAAAAGCTCTTACACAAGACAAGGTCTGGTCAGCTTGGATAGACACTCAGGGACAGGAATCAAACGGAGGTCACTGATTAGGTCCTCCTCCCTCCCCCCTGCAGAGATTGCTGCTGTGGATCTCATTGGCTAGATGCGGCCGCTGGGCCCGTTTACTATAATGACAAGTCGCTGGCAGCCGCAGTTATTCACGATTCTCTGCATAGCCAGCAATCATCACTGCAGATAATCACTGGCTATGCAGAGAGCCACAAATAGCTGTAGCTGCCGGCGACCTGCCACTATAGTGTACGGGGCTGCCAGCCCTACTTACCCCCTGAGAGCTGCAGCAGGAATCTCTGTTTTCTGCCGCTATTATTCTCACCAGCCCTAATAACCAGTGTGGAAGTAGCCTAAGTGCTGGCTGTTGACACAAAGTAACTCCCATGCCCATGCATGTGCATGTCATTCAAGCCTGGCCAATAGGAGAGGGTGAAGATTCAAGAGCTGAAAAAAGACTGGGAGAAAACAGGACTACTGACAGAGCAAAGAGAGGGTGCATGGATTTTGTAGTGATGGTGAAAATCAAGTTCTGTAAGTGTGCCATAATGTGCAAATATGCTTTGCATACATACACATTATTGCAAGAGATCTTGGACCCCAAAACATTAGTTCCACTTTAACAAAACATTTACAATATTTATATATAGCAATTAATAGCATGCTTCATGCTGGCTTTAAAAGCTTTAGTCAGGACTGCTGAACATTTACTTTAACACAAGCTGTTAGCATGTTTCTGGAGGCTTTTAGTGATCCTCAGCACTGCTTGAAGTTTAAAGGCGTTGTAAAGTCAGATGGTTTTTTATCTTAATGCATTAAGATAAAAAGCCTTCTGTGTGCAGCAGCCCCCCAACACTTACCTGAGCCCCATCTCTCTCCAGCGATGTCCATGAGTCCCTCGGCCGTCCAGGACTCTCCCTCCTGATTGGCTAAGACACAGCCGCTGTGCCATTGGTTCCCAGGGCTGTCAATCAAAGTCATTCAGGAATAAGAGAGGGGCGGGACCAAACCACAGCTCTGTGTCTGATTGGACACACAGAGCTCCAGCTCGGCTCGGATGCCCTCATAGCAAGCTGCTTGCTGTGGGGACACTCAACAGGAGGGAGGGACTAGAAGCAGCGGAGAGGGACCTGAGAAGAGGAGGATCTGGGCTCCTCTGTGTGAACCAACTGCATAGAGCTGGTAAGTAAACCATGTTTGTTATTTAACCACTTCCTGATCACCTGCCATGGTTATACTGTGGCAGGGCGGCCCTCCTGCGCGAACCGATGTAGGTCTATGTTGGTCGCGCACCTGCAGCTAGGGAGCGGCGCACTCCCGCCCCCACTCGGCAGCAGGGTTGCCGATGCATGGGGCAGGTGGCTCTGTTTGCCGCCTGACACCCACGATCGCTCCCCGCTGAGAAAGAAGGACGGGCAGCTGCTGCAAACACAAAGAGAGAAAACAAGTGCCTCTGAGTAAAGACTGTAACATTTAATGAGCAAGGTACATTTAAAAACTTACATCAGAGTAAGTAAATGTGGGTGGATGGGTCCTCCGGCATCCATGTTCGGCATGGGGCCACCGCTGATGGTCAGTAATCCTCTGTGTGCTTCCGGTTCCTGTCCCGCAGGAAGTGTGGTGGTGTGTCTGAAGTCAGACTGAGGCTAGGATCGCAGGGTGAGACGCAGGGTGAGCCGCACTCGCCGTCTATGGATCTTCCGGCATGCTGTAAACACAGCCGACCGTTCTTCTCTCTGCAATGATCACAGAGCGCCTGTGATCCTGCTATTAGGAGATCATTTCACAAGCAACGCCCCCCACAGTTAGAAACACGCCCCTAGGTATACATTTAACCCCTTGATCACTTACTCTGTTAACCCCTTCCCTGCCAGTGTCATTATTACAGTAACAGTGCATTTTTTTTAGCACTGATTACTGTAGTAATGTTACTGGTCCCCCCAAAATTTTCAAAAATGTCAGTCAGGGGTCTGATCTGTCCGCTGCAATGTTGGAGTTCCGCAAAAAAAAAAAATTGCAGATCGCCGCCATTACTAGTAAACAAAAATGACATAAATCTTTCTCGTAGTTAGTAGACACAATAACTTTTGCGCAAACCAATCAAAATACGCTTATTGCAATTTTTTTTTTTACCACAAATATGTAGCAGAAAACAAATTGGCCTAAAATGTTAAAAAAAAATTGATTTTTGATTTTTTTTTTTGGAAATGTTATATAGCAGAATGTGAAAAATATATATTTTTTTTTTCAAAACAATTTTTTTGTTTATAGCGCAAAAAATAAAAATACCACCAAAAGAAACCTCTATTTGTGGGAAAAAAAGGACATCAATTTTATTTGGGTACAGCGTCGCATGACCACGCAATTATCCGTTAAGGTAACTCCGTGCCGAATCTTAAAATATGGCCTAGTCATTAAGGGGGAAAATCTTCCGGTCCAGAAGTGGTTAAAAAAAAAAAAAAAAGGTAGGTGCTTATAATATACCAAAATCGAATTCAAATGCCTCATGTGCATAATGTATTTAACACTTGCATTTACAAGCCAATGCTTGTGTGAATTAGGCTTCCAATCTACACTGTGACACTTCTGATAGACTGCAATGGAACAGGGGAACTCATTTCTGAGTTAGAAGTGTTGTGCATAATGTGATTTCAGAGAAACTTTGATAGAGTTGAGAATTCCTAGTCAACAGAATCACAGGCTGCAAGCAATCAGAAGTTTTAGCACAGCAGGACAGCAGCACATACTCAAACATTGCACGGAGGAAAACAAAATTCTGGACATTTAGGATGTATCTACTTTGGTGTTTCATGTCAAACTTTCAAGTTTATTTGGAGCATAATAATATTAGTAATTATAATAATAATTTACTAAATACTAAAGTAGGAAAGTTTTATTTGTACTACATTCCTTTAGAACTACTCCAATAAAATCAACTTCTTTTTAGATGCAATTTCTCGTTCAACAACTGAAAGGCTGCAAAATTTAAAAAGTATTTACTTGAACACATAAATACATATAGACACTATCAAACCACACAGCACTGCTTTCCTCCCTTTCCTGAACTACTTTAGATTAACAAATAGGGAAGAACTGTAATGAAAGCTTGTTTGCATCCAAACCTGCCAGTCTGAAGTCTTGACAGGTAGAGATGGAGAATCTAATTGATCCAGAGTACGTAGAGTATTGGTTTCCTCTCAACGCCGAGAGTTCTTTTAGCATTGATCAGATGTATCTGCTTTTCTAATGGGCTTAACAAATGCCCCTTTGATATTGATCACTTGGAAAAAAGACAGCAGAATACAAAGAAAGACTGCCTGCAGATTCCAGATTAAATGAACAAAGAACATTAATGCAAAGCCAGAGGGTCACATTTCCGATTACCACCCCGAAAAAAAAAAAAAAAAAAAAATAGCTAAATAGATAGTGTACCTTGCTTTACTGCATGTGACAAAGCAATGGATATGAAAAGGTCATGTGATTGCAGCAGTATGCGGTGTGAGAAATCCTTGCAATTGTGATCTGCAGCAGATGTCAATATTAAGTTAACAACACCCCAAACGCAGGTTACAAATGCAGTTGTTTGCCCACACCGGATTGAATGGCGCAGAAGTATTATGTGTATTATGTGCAGTTTCAGTGAGTTTTCGAAAGTAGTGCATGCATTACTTCTGGAGAGGTGGGTGCAGTGCAATTTCAGCCCAAAATGCACAGGCTGATATCACACAGCACAGAACTCCCATGTGAATCGCACAGGAACATGCAACGTGTTCCTGTGCAATTCCTGGTGTGAATCTGCCCTAAGAATTCTTGTGTAACTAAAGGTACTATACACATACTGATCCTGCTTCCCAAACAAGTTTAACACAAAAATACCCAAGTGTAGACATACAAGACATACAGCTAATCATCATGCTTGTGAGATAGTTGTTGAGAGTCACAAAGCCATTTGTGACTTCTGGGCCATACACACTATAAAATTTTCTGAAGACTTTTTCCTTTAGACTTACCAAAATCATATAATATGAGGTCAAACCTAAACACTTTCAATTTGTATGCAATCTGGCAGGCCCTTGCACTACATAGAAAAGGCAAATCTGAAGGAAATCTAACCACAAAAGTTGGATAGTGTGTATCCAGCTTTCCTCTCTCAGATGCAGTTAGAAACAAAGAAACATAGAAAAGTGACGGCATAAAAAAGGCAGAGTAGGCCATTGAGTCTGCCCATTTTATTTTAAGGTTTTGGATTTTTCATTACATTTTTTGTCTGAGTATAGATCTGTGTTTGTCCCAAGCATGTTTGAAGCTTTTTACGGCTTTTTACGGTTGACTGGCTTGCTACCTCTGGAAGTTTTTTTTTCCAAGCATAAACTATCCTTTCAGTGAAATAATGGAAAATTGTATCAAATACTTACCATAATTTTCCTTTCCTGATGCCAATATATGGCAGCATACACATGATATAGTTCCGCCCCTATATCCACCCACAGGACCTGTTTAGATCTATAAAGGCATGACTGAGAACAATCTCCCCATTCTCTGTAGAAAGCATAAAGATCAACGGGAGAAATCGTATGCTGCCATGTATTGGCATCAGGAAAGGAAAATTACGGCAAGTATTTGATACAATTTTCCATTTTCTTGACGCCAACATGGCAGCATACACATGATAAATGATGAGCTTTGAGAGGGAGGGTTTAATGATATAATCCAGTCTTTATTTAACAGTTAGACATGGATGCCTGAATAGTTTTTCTCCCAAACTCTATGGTAGTGAGAGCTGCCGGATCCACCCTGTAGTGCCTCAGGAACGTGTGGTTGGAAGACCAGCTTGCTGCCCTGCACACAGTCTCTAGAGATACCCCTGCACACAGTCTCTAGAGATACCCCTGCACACGCTGCCCAGGAAGAAGATACTGCTCTGGTTGAATGAGCTCTTACCACCTCCGGAGGAGACTTTCCAGCCGCTCTGTATGCATTATGAACAGTCTTAACTATCCATGAAGGTATCGTTCTGACTGAGGCTTCTTTTCCTTTTAGTTTTCCAGAAGGTATGACAAAAAGCCTTTCCGATTGTCTGAAGGAGGCAGTGGATTGAAGATAGGACTTTAGGATCTTAGGAATGTCCATTTCTTGCAAGTTGGCCTCTGATTCCTCAGGGAATGCTGAAAGCACCCATTTATTGGTGAGATGAAACATTGAGGCTACTTTAGGCACGAAGTGATCAAGTGGCCTCAACACCACTCTGTCTGGAAAGAATGTAGTATAAGGGTCCCTAGCTCCTAAGGCCTGGAACTCTGACACCCTCCTGCCTGAGGTTATGGCGATCAAGAAGGCAGTTTTCAAGGTGATGTTCCATAGTGAACAGTCCTGCGTAGGGGCGCAAGGAGGGTTTGCCAGAAAATTTAGCACTAACGTCAGGTCCCACTGGGGAAATTATTTCTTCTAGGAGGGCGCAATCTGATCACTGCTCTCATGAAGCATTCCACCAGTGGATTTACTGTCCATTTTGTTTGTGTAAAGGCCAAGATGGCCGAGATTTGGACTTTTAAAGAACTCTTTAACAGAATCTGTGAAACGCTAGGGCTGCTAGGGTCGAATTGACGACCGGTCGCAAAATTTGCGAACATATCCCATATCCTATTGTATATGGCATTTCTTTCTGGAGCTTTGCAGTGTTCTTATGACTTCTGGAGTACATCCTAAGTTGCCTTTCAACCTCCAGGCCGCTAGGGCCAGCTGGGTTGGATTGGGATGTAGGATGCCTTCCTGTAAATTAGGAGAAGAGGAGTTACTGGCAGCATGATCGGAGGACATATGCTCAGGTCCATTGCGAGAGAGAACCACGGTCTGCGTGGCCAGTATGGAAGCACCGCGATGACCATCAGAGTCTCTGCCAATAACCTCCTCATAAACTTCAAGTGCGTCCGTCCCCTCCGCCCTTGGGTGAGGGTACCGAGAGAGGAAGCGGGCTACATTGCAGTTGGTCGAGGGGGCAAACAGATCCAGCTTCGGGAGCCCCCACCAGAGGACAATCTGTTTGAAAACCTCCGGGTGAAGAGCCCACTCGTTGGGATCCTTGAACTGCCTGGAGAGAATATCTGCTTCTGTGTTCTGCCTGCCTGGCAGATATATTGCTTTCAGATACGCCAGGTGCTGTTGTACCAAAGTCATTATTGGACCTACCTCCGCTAGGAGGGAATGACTGTGTGTTCCTCCTTGCCTTTGGACGTATTACACTGCTGCCGTATTGGCCATATGTAGTAGGACTGGACACCCTTGAATGTAGGGTAGCGGGGTGGTTAATGCCATGAAGGCCGCCCGAAGCTCCAGGATGTTGGAGATTAAACCCTGCATCGGGAATTCCCATCTGTCTTGGATCTTGTGTAGACCACAGGTACTGGCGTCCGTTGTAACAATGATCCAGTTTGTGGACCTAATGGACGGTGTCTCAATAGTGTTTCTTTGCGCGTCCACCACCAGAGACTTTGGCTTATCTGGACGCTGACTCGGATGGGTTGAGCTAGTCGCAGTTTTCTCCACTGCGCTAGAAACCCCAATTGAAAAACTCTGAGTCTCCAATGAGCCCATGGGAGCATCGGAATACACGATGACATGGTCCCCAATAGGCTCATGCATTGGGCTGCTGACATCACCGATGCTGCTAGTGCCTGCTGTACCTTTTCCTTTATTTTGGGGATTTTTTGTAGAGGCAAGAAAACTGTGGCTTTCTGGGTGTTGAATTGGGCCCCCAGGTAGACCATGTTTCGTGTAGGTTCCAGCTGGCTCTTCTGCAGGTTTATAATCCAGCTGAACACCCTTCAGGTGGTCAGAAGCAGATCTCTTTGCTGTTGTAAGAGATCTAGGCTTTGGGCTACAAGAATGATGTCGTCCAGAAAGTGATGGACTCTGAGCCCCTTCTCCCTGAGGGGTGCCAGAACTGCAATCAGCACCTTGGTAAAGGTTTGCGGGGATGTTGATAGCCCGAAGGGAAGACGGACAAACTGGAAATGTCTGTCTCCTACCACGAACCTGAGGGATTTTTGGTAATCCTGGTGAATCGGGACATGCAGGTAGGCGTCCTGTAAATCCACTGATATCATCCAATCTCCTGGCTGAATGATCTGGATAATGGAATTGAGAGATTCCATCTTGAATCTCTCTATTTTGATGAAATAGTTTAGCCTCTTGAGGTCTATTACTGGTCTGAAACCCCTGTCTTTTTCTGGACCAGAAACAGCGGAGAGTAGAATCCCATAAACCTTACAGGTAGGAACTGTTATAATTGCCTTTTGGTTTAGCAGGATATTTACATATTCCTGCAGAGCCGCCAGTTTCAGGGGGGACTGGGATGTTTTGGTGGGAACAAACGAATACTCGGGGGGCTGTCTCTTGAATGGCCAAAAGAGGCCAAGCTGTATCGTGGACTGAACCCACCGGTCTTGGCAATTGTCATGCCAGACCTTGGCGAACCCAAGCAGTCTTGCCCCCACTGTTTCCCCCTGGACTGGCATGACATCAAAAGGACTTTTGGGTGGCCGGGGGAGCCATAGGGGCCTTATTTCTTTGTGTTCTGAGAAAGGTGGATTGAGTACCTCTCTAATACCTCCTGGAGCCCCTATTATAGCGTTTGTTCCCGAAATCTCGAAAACCATTCGGGATGGCTCTAGAGGGACGTCCCCTTTGCTTCCTGGCTTTTTTGGCTTGGGGAAGAAGACCAGATCTTCCGCCCGTAACCCTGGAGATGGCCGTCTCCTACTTCTGGCCAAATAGGGCTTTCCAGTCAATGGGAAGTCTGCAGCAGTTCTGTTTAGATGATGGATCTACTGCCCAAGCCTTCAGCCATAATGCCCTTTTAGCCATTACGGAATTCAGCATTGCTCTGGAGGACCATCTGATGATATCAATGGCTGCCTCATCGACAAAGTCTGCCGAGAGTATAAAAATGGGGATATTGCTGCGCTAAAATGTAAAGATAAAAACATACATGAATAAAAAGTCAACAGACCAAATGAAAGCAGCCAGCACCTGATCTAGAATCAGAAATACCAGATCTAAATAGCAATATAGAATGGGATTGGTGCAGCGCTAACACAATTGAATCCACAGTCCATACAAATGTTCAAATGGATCAAATACAAAAGTGCAGTAAACAAAAGTTCATCAGAGAGTGCTCCAATAAAGAAGGGAAACTGTCCACCACTTCAAACTTGGAAAAAGCCCCGAGTGCAGGAACCGCCACCAAGATAATAAATGGCCTCTTACCAAATTGCAATGACCCCCATTACAAGGATCAAAGACAGCCTGTGTGATCAAATCAGTGCCCAGATTGACATGTATCGATTCCCAGTGTTCCCTCAGCAGCTCCGACCGGAACAAGTGAACATAAGGAAAAGAGGGACAACTCCAATAGTGAAGTACGTTCACAGGTTTATTCAGTAAAAGCAGAGTGGCAACTCACGTTTGCATGAAGAAATCACAGCATGTCTCGGAGCTATACTCTCAGTACCTTTGTTTCCAACCAATAAAATGGCCGCCGTGTCTCCTTGCTGGCCTCAGCACGACGAACCGCAGGCTCCTCCTCCGACCGGTTTCGTCAACACGTGACTTCGTCAGGGGGTGTGGCCTATGGCAGAACGTCTTTCCTTATATGCTGGGTGAGACAGGGCGGAACTCGCTGCGTCCAATCCGGAGCCAGCAGGAAGAGGTCATCCCAAACCATCAACAGGAAGGAGACCAACGACCTGGAACAGGATGTGTGACCTTTGAATGTCAACATCCGGAGCTAAACCCGGAATTGGAGACCGCAAACAGCGATAAACCGATCAAATATTAACATGATTGCACAAGAGATATATGTGCCTTATATTTCAAAGGACTTCTAGTGCATATTTGATCTTAAGAAAGAAACCTTATTTAAAAGAGCTTCAAAATGGGGGAAACCTATAGGTCAGTCAATGGGAAGTCTGCAGCAGTTCTGTTTAGATGATGGATCTACTGCCCAAGCCTTCAGCCATAATGCCCTTTTAGCCATTACGGAATTCAGCATTGCTCTGGAGGACCATCTGATGATATCAATGGCTGCCTCATCGACAAAGTCTGCCGAGAGCTTAATTTAATCTAGAGCTTTGATGATTCGCTCCTTTGGCAGTTGGCTCTTAATGGCGCCTTCCAAGTTCTGCGTCCATACCCGTAAGGTGCTTGCCACTGACGTCAATGCCACTGCCGCTTTAAGTCCGTGTCTATCCGCCTGTCCAGGATATCTGGGAAGGAGGAAGAATCCTCCATTGGCAGACTGACGTTTTTAGCCAACCTGGTTACTGCAGCATCCACAACTGATGGGTTGGACAATGATGCCCCATCCTCCTCTATGAGGGGGTATAATTTTTGGAGCCTGTTGGAAGAAGAGGATTTTCTTTCTCCCTTCATGACCAGCATTTGCCTTTTGGGCATTACGCCCTTTGTGGCGATGCTGTGCATTTTCGCTTTAGAGAATATTTACGTCCTCTAAGTTGAGGCCTGCCAGGACTTGAAGAATCGCTCTTTCCCCTGGAGAAATCTTGATGATCCAGAGAAGTTCTGGATCTACTAAAGTGGGATAGTGAGTGGCTGGGGCTGAAATAGATAAGAAGGCACACTAGTCAGGGCATAGGGCACTCTTTTTCCCGCATCTTCTTACTTACCGGATGGTGGCTCTTACCTGGTATGGTGGTGGTCTTGTGTGTGTGTAGCGGTAAGCTCATGTTGATTTGAAATACCGAAAGGTGCAAGACGGGCTGCATGTTATAGAGAGAAAGTAAAGCAGGGGAAGGAAAACTAAAAAAAAATCTTTTTGGACATACATACATACATATATATATATACACTCATACACTCTAATGTGATCACCCCAACCTCCTACAGCCACCCAGCGCTTTTCCCCTGCATTTAAGCGCATTTGTCATTTTTTTTTTTTTTTAAACATAAAATTCACTTACCTGAGTTGTAGCTCCTGCTATGCTCCGTGGCTGCAGCTGCTTTTCTTCTGCTGGCCACAGATTTGCAGACTGGGTGGGGGATTTAAATAGGGCGCCCAATTAGGCTTCACCCTATTTCCCCGCTGAAACCAATTGTAATCTAGCTTGGATAAGGGAAATAACCTTTTTTCCCTTATCCAAGCTTTGGAGTCCCTAGAACTCCAAAAACATGGCTGCAGCAGAGACGGAGGCTACTGCGCATGCGCGAGCCTCGGGATCACGTGGGGACGCCGCCGAAGCAGAAGCCCAAGCCACCCTTGATCACCGGACCTCCTTGCCACTCCCGCAAGGGGAAGGGAGCCATTAGACCACCAGGATAATATTTTATAGCACCAGCATAAGAAAAAAAGGGGATAATACGTTCCACACAATACCTAGGAAATTAGCAGAAAGCAAATTATGAAAGAGAGATAGACCATACATGCTGCCCCTGATGCTGTAAACAGACCTCACAACATGGCACCCACAAGAGGGAAACCGACTCTGCAAAGAGAACTCCTCACCCTAAAAGACCACCAGAAGGGGTTCCCCACCTTATCGGTGCCTTTAGCAGCCTAAGACGTGGGGGTGTGATCTGGGAGAGGCTGAAGCCAGCGAACTCCAACGTAGTCGGCAGGTAAGAGCATTCCACTTGAATATGATGGTCTGTAGGTGTTGATCTTTTGAGGACAAAAAGGAGAATGGGGAGATTGTTCTCAGTCATGCCTTTATAGATTTAAACAGATTCTGTCGGTGGATATAGGGGTGGAGCTATATCATGTGTATGCTGCCATGTTGGCATCAGGAAAATAAGGTAGGAAACTCACAAGTGATTCAAATAGTTTTGTATGCTGTAGTAATACCAGTACTTGTGATGATGATACTCCCTTAAACTGGACAGAGATTTTTCAGTTTGCAGGATAAAATTCTGAGTGTCAGAGGATAGAAAGAAATCATCTCTTGGGTTAGGTACCAGTGCAATAATCCCTTTACACAAACAAAGAGTAGCTGCCACCAAATGTTTAAATTAAAAACATGATCTGTTCATAGTATCTGTTATAGGAGTTCTGACATTTAGGAAATAAGAAATGTCCACTGCCACACCAGATAGGAAACAGGGTTTAAAATATGGAAATTGTCTTCACAAGGCAAGAGTCCTTTGGTTTCCAATTAGAGTAATTAGAAGATCAGTTTAACAATTGCTTGAAAATAATGGTGGCCACACAAAATATTAACAATTTGGGTTTAATTTGGACATTTTGACCTAGGGGTGTATTCACTTTTGTTGCCAGCGGTTTAGACATTAATGGCTGTGTTGAGTTATTTTAAGGGGATAGCAAATTTACACTGTTATACAAGCTGTACACTCACTACTTTGCATTGTAGCAAAGCGTCATTTCTTTAGTATTGTCACATGAAAAGATATAATAAAATATTTACAAAAATATGAGGGGTGTACTCACTTTTGCAAGATACTGTAGCAGAATACATATTGGCCTGAATTGAAGAAGAAATTTTTTTATTGGATGTGTTTTATAGCAGAAAGTAAAAAATATTGTTTTTTTTTTTTTTTGGTTATAGGGCAAAAAATAAAAACCACATAGGTGATCAAATACCACCAAAAGAAAGCTATATTTGTTGGAAAAAGAGGGCATCAATTTTATTTTTTGCACAGCATCGCACTACTGCGCAATTGTCAGTTAAATTAACGCAGTGCAATATCGCAAAAAGTGGCCTGGTCATGAAGGGTGAAGGGGGGGGGTAAACGTTCCGGGACTAACGTTTTTAAATATAGTGCCTGGGGGTCCCTTAATGTGCCTGTTAAGTGGCACATCTGTAGCATACATAAAACATGCTACTACAAAAAAAAAAAAGTCAAATCCCATTTAAAATTACTTGCAGATTTGCCGGCACTCAGCTATTGAAAAAATAAAGAAAAAAATGGTGTGGGGGGTCCTCCCTCCCCAGTCCATACCAGGCTCTTATCAGGGCATGCACATTGGCCACATGCCCTTAACATGGCGGGTGAGTGATTTGGGGCGGGTGGGCTCAGGAGGAGACGGGGCCACGAGGTGACATAGCAAGGTTGCCCAGCCATTGCCTATATAAAAAAATGTCAAAGTGCTGAGCGGAATACGGCAGAAGGCCTCCCAGGAAGCGGAGCGGTTTTCATTTTTTCGATTTTTCGGGTCGGCCGGTGGTGTGATTGATGGTGGATTTACAGTGAGGGACACTATTCTTTTATTTTTTATTTTTAATAAAGGATTTGTCAAAAACTTTCTTGTGGGGTTGTTACTTCTGTACACTTTTTTGGTGCCCCGATATCCATTCACATGGGGGAGTGATCTTGGTGTTCCCTTGTTAAAGGGGGCTTCCACATTCTGATAAGCCCCCCATCCTCAGACCCAGACAACCACAGCCGAGGGTTGTCGGTAAGAGGCCCTTGTCCCCATCAACATGAAAGACAAGGTGCTTAGCAACCCCCCCCCCCCTGTTCCTGACCTGCCAGGCTGCATGCCAGGATAAGGGTCTGGAAGGAATTTTGGGGGGGTTCCCCTCAAAATCCATGCCAGACTGGGCTGGGGGCATTTTTTTTCAGCTGTCAGCTGGGAACCCATTGACAGCTGATGACTCATCGGTTGTTAAGGATGCCGCGGCCAGCTTCCCAGCCCTGCTCCTTAACTACCAGCTTATACTGCACCCTTATTGGAAAAAGCTTTGCCCAATCAGGGCTCAGAATGCACTGTGCAGCGCTCAGTGTATTGCAGGGTGTTCGTCAGGGCGAACACCCTGCAATTTCGTGTGTTTGGTGAGTAGCCGAACAGGCAAATGTTCGGCCTAAACATTTGCAGCCATCTTCACCACAGCATGGCAAATTTTATATTAGACTGCAAGGTCAGCCAGCTTGCCAGACAGACTAGTCACTCTTAGATACAACCAATTATGACTCCTCCCACCCTCACCATTTCCAACGGAGATATAAAAGTGTGGAAACCTTTTGAGGACCCTTCATACAATTATTCATACATTTTTTAATACAATTCACTAAAGCATAAGTCGAAAGGCGGTCCACTCTCATCCAATCCCCCATAGAGAGCAGCGGGGGCTGTGACACCTCCCTCTCCGCACTGCAAGCGGAGACGGAGCTGTCATCCGCCGGCTCAGCGGGGATCGGCGGATCGATCCCCGCTGAGCAGCACGGATCCGCCTACGGAGGCGGACCGTGTGAAAGAGCCTTTACTCTATGGGGATGCATTGGCTGTACAAACACGGCCACAGGTCTTAATTTGACAGGTGTGCAGGTGCAGGTGAGTGGCCCTGAATGTATACTGTCTGTGTTTGGGGCCGTAGACCTGCACCAACATGCCTGTCAAACTAGATACTGCGGCTGTGTTTACACAGATGCTGCATAGCATAACATCGACTGCCTGCATACAGCTTCAGCTACAAAAAAAAAAGCTTATTCCCACAGCACCCATTTGAATAAGCCTCAAGACCTCATTTACACACACCTTTATTTACAGTTTTATCTTTTATATTTAGCAGGAATAATAACTCAATCCTAAAATTTTATATAAGCCAACAAACATACACGATACAGTGAAAAAAACCTGTAACAAACTCATTATAGTGCTGCAATTACAAAATACACATAGTCTAATGTCTGAACGCTGGAGCAAGTACATGTGAACAAGAAGTGGTTAAAGAGGCTGAAGAAGATCAACTGCACTGAAAGGTGAAATACATGGGTGAAAACAGCATTTTATTAAACAAATGGCAAGCGTTTATGATACACAGTGCTTTATCAAACTAGATTTAGAGGGTTAGTTAGGGTTTGGACTTTAAGATTTAAAGAAGTACCTCATAAGAACACATTTGGAATAAGGGTAAAGTAATTGCAGAATACTTTCTACACAAATGTATTCAAGTTAGGGACTGGAGGAGATGACACTCTTTGAGCTCTGGAGAGGTTAACCAAATCAAAAGGTTAACTGGGTCTTAGATCTTGCTTGAAACCAAGTGATGAGCTAGCAAAAACTTCTAGGATAAAAAATGAATTCAGCAATTGATGTTGAATTGATTTCCTGTGATTTGGTACAACAAACAATTACACAATTTCACACTATAGCGATGTCAGACATCACATGTGATTCGGACTGCACTGCTATGCAAATCACTTGTGATGTCTGGGCAATGAGAATTCAGCCATACAGATTGTATCAGAATCAAAATAAAAAGTGTAATCACTCAATCTTAACAATACTAAAAAGAAATTTGACAAAAGATATAAAGTGCATAAATATTCGGCCGCTAACACTAAATGTGTATTCCACTGCACATTAACATAATAAATATCCAGCAATGTTTCGCCAGAAAAAAGTGCAAATAGTGCCAAGGTGCTAACAGTTTTAAATCAATAGATTACATCAAAAAATGTTGACAAAAGATATGTAGTGCAAAAATAGTCAATATAAACACATATTATAGAGATGTCCGGAACTATTCGCCGGCGAACATCGCTTGTTCGCGTTCGCCGGGGCGGGTGAACATATGCGATGTTCGGTCCGCCCCCTATACGTCATCATTGAGCAAACTTTGACCCTGTACCTCAGTCAGCAGACACATTCCAGCCAATCAGCATACCTCCCTCCCACACCCTCCCACCTCCTATAAAAAAGCAAGGACAGCATCCATCTTAGATTCATTCTGAAGCTGCAGTGTTAGTTAGAGCAGGGAGAGTGCTGCTACTGCTGAATTAATAGCTAGGCTAGTGTTCTGTGTCCACTCCAGTCCTCAAAGACCCATCTGCTGTAAGAACAGCATCCTGACAGCACCCCAAAAAGCCATTTTTAGGGCTGGTACATCAGTCTGCTTTTTTTATATATATATTGCAGTTGCCTGCCTGTGTGTGAGAGGCCACAGGCCCACAGACTGTACTGTGTTCACACCACACTCATATAGGGTGGCACAGTACCTTGCACGCATAGTATCACTAATATTCTGAAGCTGCAGTGTTAGTTAGAGCAGGGAGAGTGCAGGCCAGTGTTCTGTGTCAACTCCAGTCCTCAAAGACTCATCTGCTGTAAGGACAGCATCCTGACAGCACCCCAAAAAGCCCTTTTTAGGGCTGGTACATCAGTCTGCTTTTTTTTCTTTCTAATATATATACTGTATGTATATATATATATATATATTGCAGTTGCCTGCCCGTGTGTCTGTGACTGTACTGTGTGCACAGTACATTGCACGGCGCACGCGCAGTGCCCCAAATTGGAAGTAAGAGGACCGACCGACCATCTTTTTCCATCTCCCAGTTCCTAAAACCTATTCCATACACCGGCCCCTGATAGGGGACGTAACAGGGATTAAACTGATAAGAATAGTACTACTTAACACACCACTCATATAGGGTGGCACAGTACATTGCACGGCGCACGCGCAGTGCCCCAAATTGGAAGTAAGAGGACCGACCGACCATCTTTTTACATATCCCGGTTCCTAAAATCTATTCCATACAACGGCCCCTGATAGGGGACAAAACAGAGATTAAACTGGTAAGAACAGATTTTTTTAATTTAAAAAAAGAGGACAGCCTCTGCGGAGCTGGGTATTTTTTGGCTGCGTTACTGAACGCTCATGCACAATGGCTGTAGGCTCATGCGTCCTTTTGCGGAGGTGACAAACCTGGTCAGTCAAACCCAAGGCAACATCATCGACCTCATCCCATATGCATTTTTTCTGGAGCGTGCCCTGTGAAGAGTGCTGGATCAGGCCATAGATGAGTATGAAGAGGAAGAGTTGTGGTCACCATGACCACCAGAAGCAGCCTTGTCGTCGTTGATTGCTGGACCTGCGGCAACGCAGAGAGAGGAGTCTGAAGAAGAGGAGTCAGAGGAGGAAGGCTTTGAGGAGGTGGAAGACCAACCACAGCAGGCGTCCCAGAGGACTTGTTGTCACCTTTCGGGGACCCTTGGTGTTGTGCGTGACCTTCAATGATGTCAGTGAGGACAAGGAACGGGACATGGCTAGCTTGGTATCCAACCTTGTGCAAATGGGGAGTTTGCGGTTGTGCAAATGGACTGTTTGTGGTTGTTTGCAGTGCGTTAAACGGGAAGTTTGGTCTGTCAGAGTTTGGTCTATCACTGTGAAGCGGGCGTAGCCCTTACACTTACTTACCTGATCGATACAACATCATACCTGATCGTATACACACACTGGATGTTTTAAAGCACGTTATTCCAAACAATTTAGGAATGTTAGGTGATTTATGCCCTTTATGGATTAAAAACCAACTTGCCATGGATCCCCCTCTGGCATGCCAGACCAGGTGTTTGTCCCCTTGAAACAAATTTTCCATCACTATTGTGGCCAGAAAGAGTCCCTGTGGGTTTTAAAATTTGCCTGCCTATTGAAGTCTATGGCGGTTCGCCCGGTTCGCCCGTTCACAAACATTTGCGGAAATTCACGTTCGTCATTCGCGAATGGTAAATTTTATGTTCGCGACATCTCTAATAATATAGTGACAATTTCCCGTGGGTAATATTTCTGTGCAAAATCCGCAAAAAAAAAAAGAAGTGCTCAGTGCTTCTCCACCACCCTTGCAGATGAGCCTCTCACCTCACTATCTGACCCATTTTTCACCAGCGGGTCAGACTAAGCAGTTCCCCAGTGGGGATAACTCCAATCAGATGAAGATCTCTGGCTTTAATCCCTCAGATCACTTCCTCAGATAAGCGATGATGGTCCACATACACTGTTGAAGTCAATGCCGACGTAACGTGTATAGGGGACGGAGCCTGTTTGTCCATGTCAGACTGCAGCCATGAGATCTTTGGGATGCCTGTAAGCTTGCACAGCTGTCTGTGCCTTTTTTGTGAGTACACATCTTTTAATAAACTTTATGGTGATTCTTAATCTACAGAGAGCACTAGATATTTCTTTCTGCCTTATATGTGGACCACCATCGTTTATCTGAGGAAGTGATCTAAGGAATTAGGGCCAGAGATCCCCACTGGGGAACTGTTTAGTCTGACTGGTGAAACAGGGGTCAGATAGTGAGGTGAGAGGCTCATCTGCAAGAATGGTAGAGAAGCACTGAGCACTTTTTCTTGTGGATTTTGCACAGAAATATTAACCACGGGGAATTGTAACTTTATTTAATTTGTTTATATGGACTATTTTTGCACTATATATCTTTTGTCAACATTTTTTGATGTAATCTATTGATTATTTATACCTGTTAGCACCTTGGCACTATTTGCACTTCTTTCTGGCGCAGCATTGTTGGATATTTTTCATACAGATTGTATGGCTGAATTTGCATCGCATTAAAACCAAAGTCATTCAGGACCCTTTTTTTGGGCCGCACCACAATCGGATTGCATGGGTGTTCACACCTATGTGATCCGATTCCTGTCTGAATTTACAGTTCACACTGCGATATGGGAACTAATCTGGGGGTGTCATTAACTTTGTATTGACTCTCCCAGCAGTTTGCATATGGCAGTGTGAACTGCCTCCGACTCGGGTGGAATTATCCCTCTGACCCTCTGGAGTGGTCCCCTCTCTCAGACAGACCCCTGGGCAATTTTGACTACTCACAACACCGTTTTTCCAGGAAACTTCTGCCCAGCAGTTCCACTCGGTCCACAGAACTCTGGATCCTTTCTGCAGCCCAGCTTAGCCTCCGGTCCTCTAGGCCGCCCAGGTGTCTACTGCCCAGGACACCCTTGCTTGCTCTGAAAGGAGGAGACACAGCCGTCAGCCTCCTCCTGGGCAAACTCCACCCACTGAGAAAGCTATAAGCCCTGGTGCACTATTGGCCAGGTTTCCTCCACTGTCCAATAAGAGCCCTCATTGGATACAGTGGGGAGACTCCCAAGACTCAACAGACCACATCTGGTTTCCAGACCACATCTGGAAACACATGACAGCCTCACTAACTGAATCAGGCCCCCCTGATAAGCAGACAGGGCCACTATATGCTTTTCCTAGCATCTACCTAGGAGGGTGTTACAGTGCTTTATCAAAGAATATAGGCACCAAACCAGGTATAAAGGCAAACTTAATATATTGTTACCTAATATGGTTGGTACCGAGGCAACCAAAAAATTGATTAAACATATGCAGAATGAAAAATTTGTTTCGTTTAGTTTCGGATAGACTCCTTATGTTACCAATTTTGTTTTGTTTACTCATTTCAGGATTAGTTTAGTTTGATTTAATTTCCTTTAATTTCATTTAGTTTAATAATTTTCTAACGAATTCCAAATTTTTGGAAGAATTCAATTCAAATTCAGATCAGTCATAAATGTATCAACCAATTCAAATAGTGTGAAGAATAGCTGGTTGTTAGATAGCAGACCAGAAAGCCAGCCGCTTCTTCATTAACAACCGTTGACTCATCAGCTGTCAGTGGGCTTCCCCACTGAAAGCTGAAATGTAAACAAAAGAATGCTGGCTATGAAAAATGCAGAAAAAAAAAGCGTGGGGTTCCCCCCAAAATCCATACCTGACCCTTTTCCGAGCATGCGGCCCGGCAGGTTAGGCGGGGGGGGGGGGGGGGAGAGCGAGCGACTCTGGCTGAGTTGGGGCTTTCACAACTTCAGTACAGATAGGCGAAGCTGGAAGAGATTATCACAGTGCAACCTCATCACTGCATCCGGCCCAGCACATTCCAGAGCTCTCCTTGGCAGAGTGAAGATCTAAGAGGACAGATGGCTGACTGCGTCTTTTTCACATTCTACCTGGAGGTGTGAGGACCAGATCCGAATACTCCCAGTATGGGGATCCCTGATGTGATGTATTGAATTAGATTGAAGGATACAGAACTTTAGGACCCCTTTGTATATACAAAAAAGGCGGTATTTGACTGGTTGGTCATATCTTAAGATGAGTGGCCAATTCACTCAGTGGTGGCTGGTGGCAATTATATGTTCAGCAAAAGGATCACTTTGGCATGGTTAAAGCAGAGTTCCGGCCTCAAATACCTTTTTTAACTAAAAATACCCCTATAATACTAATCCATCATCCTTTACAGAACCGCTATTCTCATACTTACAAGGTGTTAAGTATTGGATTTTAGTCAAATGCAATGCAATGCAAATGCGGAAGTGATGTCGGTGGCCGTGGCCACAGAGGGGGGAGAAGGAGGAGGTACAATCAAAAATGGCCTAAAAATAAGGTAAGGGACCCCCGAAAAAAATTGAAAATGCCCAATTGTTGATCAGCATAGTGAGCACTCCAGGAATCGCTAAAGTTGCAAAATAGGCCGGAACTCTGCTTTAATAAGAGAGGAGAGGTTTCTGTGAATTTACTATCTGTAGGCATTGCTAGATCAGTACTAAATCCTTTTTCTTTGGACAATTTTTTGATGTGTTTAATTTTGAAATCACATAATGTATGTTTTTTGTGGACTATATATTCTTATCCAACGTTTTTTCTTTGTTGTATGGTCTGGTATCAATAAGTTTATCCATCCTATAAACGTCTTCCATTTTCTTGTCTATCTCTCACATTCAGGAAGAATTTTCAATGTGTGCTGAAGTGTGATCATTAGCTGCTAACAATAAAGATAACTCAGACAGAATAACTTTTTATATTTTATGTATGTACTGTATGAGTTTTTTTAGGCTGGCCCTTTTTGTTATTATATCTTGCTCGCTGAGGTAAGGAATTTTATTAGAAAAATGTTTTGCTCGATAAAAGACCTATACTGTGGGAAGCTGTGTCCAAAGAAAGTCAAGCAGAGGAGCAAGGGCTAATCACCACTATTTCCTGTAGGCCTCCTGAAAAATAAATTTGTTCCTAAGATTACCTGACCGTGCCTCATTTGTTTGTGTGGTGCAGGAATCTTGTTGGAGGATAGGCCTTTTTCATGTCAGACCCACTGCCATGATGACTGATGATCTATTGACATGTGAGATCATCTGATGAGGAAAATAATCAGGAAAGAGGTGCAAGAAGAACAAATAAAGGAGGAGTTAATGATCGCACTGCAGGTTCTCAGGCACAGCTCTCTCTCCAGCAAATCCTCAGAAGAACAATGAGCGAATCAATGGGGTCATCACCAATTTAGGCAAATGGTAAACACTTTGTACTATGCGCTTTACATGACCTCACACTGCATCCACAGAAGTACCTAGATAATGACAGGGAGTATAATTGTCTAATAAGGAATGCAAGACAAAAAGGAGATTTGTCAGAATACTTCCTAAACTGGGTACACACAGGTCGAAAAACTATAAGCCCATGTGTACAGCTCCTCTTCTGACAGAAAATGTTTTTTCAGCATGCTCATTCGACAGAAGATGGTCAAAAGACTGGCTTCTGTCAGATGAACATGCTGGAAAACCAGCATCTGATCAGCGCTTGCAGCCAATGGCTGCGGGTGCTGATTATTGTATTCTGGCAGGGGGCAGTGCCCCCTGTCAGAAAACAATAGCTCAGCAAAGAGATTGCCGCACTTACATCAGCTGTGTTAGTGCTGTGATCTGTATGTTTTTTTTATTCAGCCTGCTGGGCTGAATGAAAAAGAACTTCCTAGTGCATGCGGGGGGCATGGCTTGACTCCGGTTGAAGATGGCAGCTTCAACCTAGGGCATCTTCACTTCACACACCATGATGGTTCAGTCAGGCAGGAGCTTTTCAGCCAAAAGGGGACCGTGGGAGCCATCCACACAGATGAGCGGCAACATCCCGACTCTGTTTCCATCACAGCCCTCGGACCCCCATGTGGCCTCCTCTTTCTTGTCCAGCCCACTCGCCTAGTGGACGGGGGTGAGTAAACTCAGCAGCAGACCCACCACATCTCTCCCAAGTCTGTCAGACCTAATAAACTGTTGTTGCAGACATTACAGCAACACTGGGAGCCACCATTTCTGAGCTCCGCTCAGACCTCCATACAGTGGTGACAAAGCTTGGGGAGACAGAGAAAGCCACCACATTGCAGGGCACAGTCATAAAGCAACTGCAACGTACAACAGACAACCATGAATCACACCTCACTGATATGCACAGGCATATTGAAGACCTCAACAATCGGGGCAGGAGGCACAATATTAGGGTGTGCAGCTTACCCGAAACAGTGGAAGTCCAGGCCCTGGAGTCAGCCATTACTGCCTTATTTAAAAACGTATTGGAAAGACCCACGGAGACACCGATTGACTTTGAAGGAGCACATAGCCAATGTGTAAGAGACGCTCAGTGCGCATGCCCAGGCACACTGGAAGGAATGTGCGAATGCGCATGCGCCAATGCGCGAATGCACGAACATGCGCACGCAAAGTGCGCACGCAATTGGCGCCAAACGGCCTATTTATACCAAGCGGTGACAGGAGCACATTGCTGAGTGGTCTTTCAGCTTGTGTTCCTGTTTACCTGTGCCCTGACCTGCTTGTGGATTTCCCGTTATACCGACCCAGCTTGCCTTTTGACTCTCCTTGGATTCCTGCCTGCCTACCTGTGACCTCAGCCTGTGTTTGACCCTGCCTTTGCCTTATGCCTTTGTACCTTGCTGCCAGACTGTGTACCGACTTCGGCTTGTATCCTGACTCCGCTTCTGTCTCTCGTTCCTGTACCCGTGCTGTTCGGCTGTTGACAACTCCTTGGCTTGTGTTCCGACTTTGCTCCTGCCTTCTCATCCAGCATCACCGAGTTCCAGTTCCAGGTGTTCATCCGGTGATCCACAGCCATCAGTCTTCTGCCAAGACATCACCTGCTATACCGGCCCTCCTGCCACTCTGTGTCCTACACCGCCTGTCATCTCTATCAGGGGTGTTGGACAGGAGGTGCAAGAGAAGCCCCCTCTACAGCTTGGTCTCCACCAGGTACGTGATAGTACCACTCAGCCAGATGTCGGAGACCGAGAGAGGGGCTTCACCTCTAGAGACATTATGCCAGCAACTTGCTTCGCTTACCCAAGCAGTCAAATCCTTGCAAGAGGGCTACTTCCAATTAGAGGGTCGCATCCAATCAATGGCTTCTACCCCGGCAACCCCGGCACCTGGGTCCTCCGTGCCCGAACGGGCTCTATCTACATCTGCAGTGGTTTTGCCACCACCGGAACCTCGGGTACCTGCTCCAGAACGATTTTCGGGTGACCGACACAAATTCCGGGCTTTCAGGAATTCTTGTGAGCTATACTTTGCCCTGCAGCCACGGACTTTCTCACTTGAATCCACCAAGGTGGGGTTCGTAATCTCTCTACTACTCGGAGAGCCGCAATCCTGGGCCCACCGTCTCCTGGAACAAAATAGTATAGCCTTGAACACCATCTCATCATTCTTTGAAGCGATGGCGCAGCTTTATGACGACCCCCAGCGATCTGTTACAGCCGAAGCAACCCTACATACATTACAACAAGGCCGCCGCCCTGCTGAGGACTATGTCGCCGAATTCCGCAGATGGGCTTCCAATACAGGCTGGAATGATGCAGCCTTACGGCATCAATTCCGTCTCGGCCTATCAGAGGGCCTTAAGGATGAACTTGCCAGAGTGGGTACGCCTGATTCTCTTGATCACCTTATTAGTCTTACTATCCAGCTTGACCGCAGGCTCAGGGAGCGGAGAGTGGAAAGAGCTGGAAGTTCCAGACCTACCTGGATGTTGCCTCAAGTGCCGTCACCTCTGGCTTTTCGTCCACCTGTCGCTTTCTCCACAACCTCCATTGTGGAGCCCATGCAACTCGGAATTTTACGTTCTCCACTAACCACTGAGGAGAGATTGCGAAGACGCCGGAACAACTTATGCCTCTATTGTGGGGAAGCCGGACATTACCTTCAGACCTGCCCGGTGCGGCCTAGTAAGTTTCAGTTTGCTTTTCCTTCTTACCTTGCAAACAGTTCTAGGAAGGATCTGTCCACTCACATTACTCTACCTCTCTCACTACAGATTCTCGGAAAGACCATCCAAGTCCCAGTCATTATTGACTCCGGCGCTTGCAGCTGCTTCATGGACAGTGACTTTGCTCAGCGTCATCAAATCCCTCTGCAAGCAAAAACCCACCAGTTATCTATCCATCTAGCTGTCGGATCCCATCTCAAGTCCGGGCCTATAACCCAAGAAACCTGCCCATTACTGGCTATCTCTAATAAAGGCCACCGAGAATACTTGTGTTTGGACATTATCCCATCTCCTCTGTTCCCTATCATTCTCGGTATTCCATGGCTACAAGCACACAATCCTCAGATAAACTGGAAGTCAGGAGAAGTGGCATTTCCATCCACCTATTGTCAACAAAACTGCTTCCAGCCCAGTCCGGGGAAACCTGCATCACTTTTGGGCCTGCAACCTGATCCCTCTGCATCCCAACTTGTGCCTGCAGCTTACCATGAGTTCTTGGAAGTCTTATAAACAGAAAGCAGACATCCTACCACCTCACCGGCTGTATGACTGCCCAATTGAACTTTTACCAGGTGCTGAGATACCGTTTGGGCGTATCTTCCCCCTCTCTGAACTGGAACTCGAGGCATTACGCCTTTACATTGACGAAAACCTGAAAAAAGGCTTCATCCGGCCCTCTACGTCCCCCGCAGGGCTGGTATTTTCTTCGTTGAAAAGAAGGATCATTCTCTACGCCCCTGTGTTGATTATCGGGAGTTGAACAAGGTTACTGTCAAGAACAGATACCCCCCTGCCCTTAATTCCTGAACTTTTCCAACGTTTCAGGGCAGCCACGGTATTCACAAAACTTGACCTACGAGGAGCATACAACCTAGTACGGATCCGTGAGGGCGACGAGTGGAAGACCGCCTTTCACACAAGATTCGGCCACTTCGAGTACCTTGTCATGCCCTTTGGATTGTGCAATGCTCCAGCTACTTTTCAGCATTTTGTAAACAATATTTTCAGAGACTTCCTTGATTTGTTTATGATTGTCTACCTTGACTACATTCTTATCTTTTCAGGTTCCATTGAATTGCACCGTGAACATGTCAAGAAGGTTCTCGGCCGCCTAAGAGACCATGGATTATACGCAAAGGCTGAGAAATGCGAGTTCGAAAAGGAATCAATCCAATTCTTGGGACTCGTCATTTCCACTTCTGGGATCTCCATGGACCCCCAAAAGGTCAAATCGATCCTCGAATGGCCCACTCCCACAGACAGGAAGAGCACACAAAGGTTCATTGGCTTCGCTAATTTTTACCGCAAGTTTATCAAGAACTTCTCCACCATTATCCTTCCAGTCACCCAGCTAACAAGGCAAGGCACCCGTTTCCAATGGACACCAGCAGCACAAGCTGCGTTTGACCAGTTGAAGATCCTATTCACTACTGCACCTATCTTACGACACCCAAATCCCGCTTTGCCCTATTGTCTCGAGGTGGATGCTTCAGAAAATGCCGTAGGTGCTATCCTGTCACATCGTTCAGGTACGAGATCTCTTCTTCACCCTATTGCCTTCTTTTCCAGGAAACTCAGCCCAGCAGAAAGGAACTACGATGTTGGAGACCGGGAATTACTGGCCATCAAGGCGGCCTTGGAAGAATGGCGCTACCTATTAGAAGGAGCATCTCATCCTATCCTGATCTTTACCGATCACAAAAATCTGGAGTACCTCCGAACAGCTAAGAGACTGAAACCAGGTCAAGCCAGGTGGGCACTGTTCTTTTCTCGTTTTACCTTTCATATCACCTACAGGCCAGGCTCCAAGAATGGCAAACCTGATGCGCTGTCCCGCATGTACCCAGAGGATGAAGAGTGTCACCAAGTAGACACAATCCTGCCATCCCAAAGTTTTCTACTTTTGCAAACGGATCTGTTAACACAGCTGAAGCAGGCGTCCATAAGGGATGTTCTACCATCAGGTAGGTGCCTTCAGGAACAAGAAGGTCTTTTCTTCTATAACCAAAAAGTGTTTGTACCTCCAGGTCTACGTGCCAAGGTCCTCGGCCTGTGCCATGATCATCCCTTGGCAGGGCACTTTGGGATATCTAAAACAGTTGACCTGGTACAACGGTCCTTTTGGTGGCCTGGTCTGAGGTCCGAATGCCATAATTATGTTAGCACCTGTGGAATCTGCATCCGGAACAAGAATGACAAGGCCAAAGCCTGGAGTCTACAAAGGCCCTTGCCCATTCCCAAAAGGCCTTGGGAAATGATAAACATGGACTTTATCGTTGAGCTCCCTCCTTCTGAAGGATTCACGACCATCTTTGTGGTGGTCGACAGATTAACAAAGATGGCCCACTTTATCCCTATGTCGGGAACTCCCTCAGCAATGGAAACTGCCCAAACTTTCATCAAGGAAGTGGTTCGGCTCCACGGGGTTCCTAGCAACATCACCTCAGACCGGGGGGTGCAATTTACTTCGAGATTCTGGAGAGACCTCTGCAAAACATTGAAAATTGACACGTACTTTTCCTCAGCCTATCATCCGCAAACAAACGGGCAAATGGAGCGTACAAACCAGACCCTGGAGCAGTACCTTCGGTGTTTTTCATCATTTTCACAAGACGACTGGGCATCACTTTTACCCCTAGCAGAGTTTGCATATAATGCAGTGCATTCAGCCACGGGTCAAGCCCCGTTTTTTGCAAACTATGGGTACTTCCCAGCCTTTATACCTGATGTGATGCCTGATTCCTTGGTTCCTGCAGTCCAGGAAAGAGCCACATTTTTGCAAACCAACAACAAGCTATTGCAAGACGCCATTGTCAAAGCACAGCAAGACAACAAAAAATGTTTTGATAGGAAGAGAAGGGGAGATCTAAACCTCAGACCGGGAGACAAGGTTTGGTTATCCACTATCAATCTGAAACTGTCATGTCCGTCTAGGAAACTGGGGCCTAGATATATCGGTCCATTCTCTATAAAGAGACAAATCAATCCTGCTGCCTATGAACTTTCACTCCCGGAAACATACAAAATTCACCCTGTCTTCCATGTATCCTTACTGAAGACTACCAGACCCAATCCATTTCCTGACCGTGAGTCGGATCCACCTCCGCCTGATGGCAACGAAGAATACGAGGTTGAAGCAATATTAGACTGTAGGAAAAGAGGAGGTACTGTCCAGTACCTGATTAAATGGAAGGGCTAAATTCATGGGAACCAGAAGCCAACCTCCATGCTACGGATCTAATAAAAACCTTTTTTCAGTTTCATCCTGAGAAGATGTTGCAGATGGGCATCCGGAGGCCGCCCATTGGGGGGGCAATGTAAGAGACGCTCAGTGCGCATGCCCAGGCACACTGGAAGGAATGTGCGAATGTGCATGCGCCAATGCACGCACGCAACGTGTGCACGCAATTGGCGCCAAACGCCCTATTTATACCAAGCGGTGACAGGAGCACATTACTGAGTGGTCTTTCAGCTTGTGTTCCTGTTTACCTGTGCCCTGACCTGCTTGTGGATTTCCCGTTATACCGACCCGGCTTGCCTTTTGACTCTCCTTGGATTCCTGCCTGCCTACCTGTAACCTCAGCCTGTGTTTGACCCTGCCTTTGCCTTATGCCTTTGTACCTTGCTGCCAGACTGTGTACCGACTTCGGCTTGTATCCTGACTCCGCTTCTGTCTCACGTTCCTGTACCCGTGCTGTCCGGCTGTTGACAATTTCTTGGCTTGTGTTCCGACTTTGCTCCTGCCTTCTCATCCAGCATCACCGAGTTCCAGTTCCAGGTGTTCATCCGGTGATCCACAGCCATCAGTCTTCTGCCAAGACATCACCTGCTATACCGGCCCTCGTGCCACTCTGTGTCCTACACCGCCTGTCATCTCTATCAGGGGTGTTGGACAGGAGGTGCAAGAGAAGCCCCCTCTACAGCTTGGTCTCCACCAGGTACGTGATACAATGTGTGCTCTTGACAAGGCTTTCTAAAACATGTGCCACATCCCTAATTGATAAACCAAAAATTGTGGTTTCCCCTGGGGTGGGACTTTTGAGGCACAACACAAGGAATTTGTTAACAGAAAATGTTTATGAAAATACTGAAAATTTTATTGACATACAAAATATACAAAAGATATCAACATTAAAAGCATAAGCAAGCATAAAAATATACAAAGTGTCATATTCAACCACCCAAACCAAAGTCGATACCCGACGCGTTTCGAAGTCACTGCCTCTTCATCAGGGGTGACTTTGGAAGGTTTTCTGTTGATATTAGAGAATGCATGTAATAACTACACTCAACATTTACACAGGTTGAACTAGATGGACTATTGTCTTTATTCAACCTCACCTACTATGTAACTAATATTGAGTTTTCATATATTTGTAAAACACAATAGTTATACAGTATATTAAAAAATCAAAAAACATTTGACTTACATGGTTGACTGCACATAAGTAATGGATGCTTGCTTGGATAAAAACAGGATGAATTGGAGCCTGACCGGTGCTATGAGGACATAGGGTGGAACCCATACAGGTAAGCGTTGCCAAAATGGTTAATGGGTAATATGTCTCCTATATAAGGATGATCGAACGGTTCGGGTCGACCATCGGTTCCACCCGAACATTGGATGTTCGATATTCGGCCGAATACCGAACTTTTTGCGGTAAAAGTTCGGTATTCGGCCACCAGAACCGCCCAAAATGCACTGGGACAGGAACTGGGCTTTAAAAGCCCGTGATTGGCCCAGAAACGTCTGCAAAAGCCAATGAGGGGGCAGGAGTCTCCTAGGAACGTGATTGGAGAGACTACGGGGACCAGAGGCCAATCAGGAGTGAATACGCCCCACACTATATAAGATGGCCCTGCCTAACCCCTAGCACAGGGATCCAGAACCTGTTGAAGAGAGTTGAAGCAGTTCTCTGACTCCTGCTTTGCTACACTACATTTCCTACATATCGAGTGGTTCTAAAGCTCCATATAGCAGAATTGTATTTAGCTTACAGCCAGTGTAGTTAGATACAGCGATTGTGCTGGTGCTTAGAGTTACAAAAAAAAAAAAAAAAAAACTTAAGGGACAGTGTCAGTCTTCTGCTGTATGGAGCTTTCTATTTAGTGGAAAGGGATATCTAGTGTAGTTAGGGAACTTTGTACTACATTAGTTATAGTTAATAATTGAGTTTCTGTAGGGAAAGTGTGAGGGTTCTGTTTAGTGAGCACGTTGCACAGTGCTGCTGTATCACAGCAGGTATACGTGCTTGCTAGGCAGCAAAATACAGTGACAACTTAACGCCTGTTGTTCAAAGCGTTAGGTGCACTGTACAAAAGCCTTTGCAACTGTGTGTGACACGCATCTGCTGTGCTGTATCCAGCGACAACTGTGGGTCGCATAGCAGTGTGCGTTTTTCACCGCACACAGTTGCCAACGCATCAGTGACAACCTAACGCCTGTTCAAAGCGTTAGGTCCACTGTGCAAAAGCCTTTACAACTGTGCCTGACACGCATCTGCTGTGCTGTATCCAGCGACAACTGTGGGTCGCATATCAGTGTGCGTTTTTCACCGCACACAGTTGCCAACGCATCAGTGACAACCTAACGCATGTTGTTCAAAGCGTTAGGTCCACTGTGCAAAAGGCTTTGCTACTGTGTGTGACACGCATCTGCTCTGCTGTATCCAGCGACAACTGTGGGTCGCATAGCAGTGTGCGTTTTTCCCCGCACACAGTTGCCAACGCATCAGTGACAACTTAACGCCTGTTGTTAAAAGCGTTAGGTCCACTGTGCAAAAGGCTTTGCTACTGTGCGTGACACATCTGCTGTGCTGTATCCAGCGACAACTGTGGGTCGCATAGCAGTGTGCGTTTTTCACCGCACACAGTTGACAACGCATCAGGAACAAATATGCCTGGTAGACCAAGAAAAGGCATACGTGGCCCTGCTGCGGAAAGGGGCACAGCTTCTAGGGTGTCTAGAGGCAGGGGTGGACGTGGTGGTCAGTCCTCAGCCAGGCCACCATTTGGATTGTTCTCCGGCAGTGGCCAAGCTATACGTCCACAGTATGTACAGAAGGTGGTGGACTATATGACCAAACCCTCATCATCGGCATCATCTGCAACTACAGTGACCCAGGCAGAGAAAAGTGGTCAGTCTTCTGCAGTTGTCAGAACAAATACAGATGAGTCCATGTCCACCTCACGTCCTCCCTTAGACCCAACTTCAGACATGACAGAGGAGTCAGCTGAGCTGTTTGACCACAGTGTCGGCCATCTACTCCAGCCTGATGCTCAGTCCTTTATGGAGTCTGATGTTGGGTCTGAGTTTGAGGAGGAGGAGGCAGAGCAAACAAGAGGGGAGAGCAGACGGCCCGCTCCATCTAAGGCCGCACCTGTTGTCTCCCGGGCCAGGCCTGATGCTCAGTCTTTGATGGAGTCAGATGTTGGGTCTGAGGTTGAGGAGGAGGCAGAGCAAACAAGAGGGGAGAGCAGACGGCCCGCTCCATCTAAGGCCGCACCTGTTGTCTCCCGGGCCACTATACACACCTCATCTTGCTGGGACTTTTTTGAGACATCCCATGCAGACAAAACAGTTGCGATCTGCAAGATTTGTAAGAAGGGTATAAAACGTGGCAGAAATGTCAACCACCTGGGTACAAGCTGCCTAAACAGGCATTTGACAACCCACCACTCGGCCCGTTGGCAGGAGCATTTAAAGAACCCACAAAAGGGCCAAAGATCGGTCAGTCGGCCTCCTAGTCCTCCTCGCGCTCCTCCTCATGCTCCACCTGCTCCACCTGCACATCAGTCTGTTCCTGGCCCTGCTATAGTCACTCGTCACCTGTTGGCAGCCTCCACTGACAGGGATGATGATATAGCAGGCAGTGTCGCATCTACCTCCAGCACACCACCAGCTGTAACATCTAGACGCCAAATTTCGATTGCACACATGCTGGAACGAAAAAAAATGTATACTCCCCGCCACCCACATGCCCAGCGTCTAAACAGTAGTTTGGCTAAACTACTGGCTCTGCAACTATTACCATTTAACCTGGTAGAGTCTGCTCCCTTCCGTGACTTCGCAAAATGTGCAGTTCCACAGTGGCAGGGGCCAAGTCGGCATTACTTTGCCCGTAAGCCCACGTGGAAGAAAAATATATTTAAAAATATATTTTAAAAATACATTCTTAATATATTTTTCCTGAATATATTGACATATATTTGAAATACTACAATTTTGGCCATATTCAATATATTTCTAATATATTTATGAATATATTATTGAATATATATTCAGAATACATGCTCAAATATATTTCAAAATATATTTTGGAATGCATTGTGAAATATGCTGTGAATATATGCAGAAATATATGTTAAATGTACTTCTGAATGCATTTATCAATATATTTCTGCAGCCATAAATATATTTCAAAGTGCATTTTGGAATGCATTGTGAAATATATGTCTGAATATATTCGCAGCATATTTCACAATGCATTCCAAAATGCACTTTGAAATATATTTATGGCTGCAGAAATATATTGATAAATGCATTCAGAAGTACATTTAACATATATTTCTGGATATATTCACAGCATATTTCACAATGCATTCCAAAATACATTTTGAATATATTGCAAAGTGCATTTTGGAATGTATTGTGAAATATGCTGTGAATATATTCTGGAATGTATGTTGTGAATATATTCTGGAATGTATGTTGTGAATATATTCTGGAATGTATGTTGTGAATATATTCTGGAATGTATGTTAAGTGCCAGTTCACACTGCCGTGACTTATCGGTATAATGAAACTGTTCTAATCCCAGCGACTTAGAAAAAGGTTTCTGCGCTACTTTGTGGTGACTTCTGTTAATGAAGTCACAAGCAAGCCGCAATGAGTTTGTGCAGGGAGTCTGCTGTCAAAAACGTGCAACTTTGAAGCTGCATAGATGTGAACAGGCCGTAAATGTACTTTTGAATCAAAAATGTAAAAAATATATTCCTATTATATTTTGAAATGCATTTATATACTGTATTTTATATATTGTAGGCCTATAAAACCAACAAATTCTTCTGATAGTTTTCAAAATATATTTCCAATGCATTTCAAATATAATCCACTACATTAAAAATGTATACTCCTGGAATTCAAAAACATTTTCTGGATGTGGAAAAAAAAATTAACACAAAGTACAAAACTCAAAAATTTTATTAACATGTAAATATACAAAAAAAACAAAACACAGAAAACAAAGTGGTGTTAGGCGTGGCAACAGACATTAACAAATAAGTTTATTTGTTGTATTCTGTTGAGGTTCCTGATGTTTCCTTCAGGCGATATTTCAGCTCCGCAATTTTTCTGTTGACAGCATCACTTATTACACCTTTGGAAGTCCCAGGAAACTTTGCCAAAGTGGCAGCTTTAAAAAGTAAATGGAAAATATTAGACTTATTTGTTTTTCCTTGTGAACCAAAAGCCCTGTAAACAGATGCATCTGAGTAAATAAAACTAACAATTTGAAGCATGTATAAAAATATTGTAGACCTTTAAAAATCTGTACAGAATCAAAATCTTGTCTCTCTCTACAACTTGCCTATTAATGCAGACTACTACCAGATTAACCACTTCAGCCCCGGAAGGTTTACCCCCTTCATGACCAGGCCATTTTTTGCGATATGGCACTGCGTTACTTTATTTGACAATTGCGCGGTCACGCAACTCTGTACCCAAATAAAATGTATGTCCTTTTTTTTTTTTTTACCACAAATAGAGCTTTCTTTTGGTGGTATTTGATCACCACTGCGTTTTTTTTATTTTTAGCGCAAAAAACAAAAAAAAAAAAACACCAATATTTTTTACTTTTTGCTATAAAACATTATAGAAAAAATAAATAAATAAATAAAAATTTCTCATCAATTTAGGCCAATATGTATTCTGCTACATATTTTTGGCAACCCCCCCCCCCCCTCCAATAAGCCTATATTGATTGATTTGTTATAGTGTCTACAAACTATGGGATAGATTTATGGATTTTTTTTTTTTTTACCAGTAATGGCGGCGATCAGTGATTTTTACCAGACTGCGACATTGTGGCAGACAAATCTGACACTGACACTTGTGGCAGACAAATCTGACACTGACACTTTTTGGGGACCAGTGACACCAATACAGTGATCAGTGCTAAAAAAAAAATAAAAAAATGCACGGTCACTGTATATGACACTGGCAGAGAAGGGGTTAACATCAGGGCGATCAAAGGGTTAAATGTGTGCCTTGGAAGTGCTTTCTGTGTGGAGGAGGTGCTCTGACTGGGGGAAGACTTAGCAGGAACATAAGATCTCCATCTTCCCCTCTGACAGAACGGCGGTCTGCCTGGTTTACATAGGCAGACCTCCATTATGCCGCTCTGCTGAACAATCGCGGACTGCCTGTGAACATCGGGTGCGCACCCCAGACGCTGTGCACAAAATCATATAGGTACGTGAATTGGAGCAGAAGAGCAATGCCCCGCAGTATATGTATGTGGGGTGGTCAGCAAGTGGTTAAATAAGATACTTCATTTTGACACAACACTAAAATTGGCTTACTGTCTACCTGTCAAAGCTGATGTTTTCACTGGGTCTAACTGCACCCGCTTCTCTCCATCTGTCAGCCGCTTAGAAGCACCACCTTTAAAGTTACTTTTTAATAGGGTTTCCGTGTCAAATAAACACACAAGAACAGCTCTAACAAATGCTGAAGCAGTACGACATTGATGTGCTGCAGTCCACTGCGGTACAGACAAGTACACACCAGTTCCAGGATGCAGCTCCATCTGCAATGAGATAAATGGCGTATTAGGAACTAGATACTTCTTTAAATTTAAATGACAGAGTTTTTAAAATGAACGATTAACAATTCTGCAAACAATGTGGAATGCAAGATATTGAAACCTTCAAAACAAAATGTTAAAGAAGCCTGGTTCTCAGGTTGTGGATAGTGAACCAACGTTCAGTGGATCACCACATGCCTTCCACTGCACTAGATGAGGTTCCTTAGCCTCCCCATAGCACACTGTCAAGTTTTCACACTGAGCTGCCATTCAGAATATTTTTACCAAAGTGTCAGTTTGCAGTGGGGTGGTGTTATGGCCATGAGAGAGCTCCACCCATATGTGCATTGCATACAGCTCCATCACATGCCCTGTGGAGACTGGTGCCCGGACCAGAGCTACACCGCATTCTTGCTCTTAGCACCTATATGGTGCATGCAAGGGAGCTGTACAAGTAATGCACATATTGATGTAGCTTATTTATAGCACAACAAACCACGACCCAGCCCTGTGTGATTATTTTAGTTTACCATGCAATTGCACCTACCACGCATTCTGATGTGGGAAGTGCATTTCCATTTATTTGAATGGCACCCCAAATGCACCTCCCACACACAGTTTGATAGCCCGCAACGCAATGCTGTGCATGCTTGTGTGGTGCAATTTGGGTCATCAGGTGTTGACCAAGGATGAATGTCGGTCCTGAGGTCTCATAGGTTGAGAACCACTGTTATAGAAAATGCAATAGCAATTTGAATCTATCTCTGCATGTTTTCTACTTTATACATTTCTTCTTGGTGAATAAATTGAGGGAGCTTTAAACTTGCTAATGTCGTCTTGCATGATTTTGTCATGTGCAACTAATTTCAAATAGCACTTAAAAATAAATCCCCCCGAATATTCAAGTGTGGGAAAAAAGAAGACAACCTGTTTAGGTCTAGAGTACGATGCTTGACAAGGAGATGAGCTCAACTCTTCAGATGAAATGGATGCTGATGCATACGATGCCCCCACACAGGATGAACTGCCACCTTCATTCTTCAGTGCTATCAGCTGCGCTGTTGTGTTTTTCAGTGTATCTAATACACCAGGCAGCTCTATGGAAATGCATTAGTTTAGTTACAAATACTTTTAAGAAGCAATCTATTTTCTCACTATATCTATTCATTTGTTAGAAATTGATTACTTATGTAAAATGTATCTATATATGATTAGAGGGTTTCCTCCAGTATGCTGCTGGCTCCCCACTAGACCACTAGATCAAAAATATTTCAGTAGGGTTTCCCAAGGTAAAAGTGAGCATGTCCCACAAAATACAAACTTACATGTGCAGTATGTAGTTACCACAGTGCACTTACTGATACTATAAAGAACGCAGTACAGTAATCGAACACCTAACTATCCCCGAGGTACTGTTGTTTCTGGTTGATTGAGAGCTAATAGTAACTCTCGAGCAACCCCCCCCCCATGACATCCTGTTCCCCCTCTCTCCCCCCATGGCCTGACTGACCTGCTGACAAGCTTCCTCAGCCAACAGGTGAATGTAAGCAGCTGGGAGCAATAGTGAAACTGCTATTGGCCATTTCAAATTACAATAGCCAACAACAGGCTGGCTATTGTACCTGAACAGAGGAGTGGACCAGAGAGAGAAAGTTCTCGGATTCACCTCTCTATTTAGTGGGCGGGCATAGCCAGCCTGCTAGTGTAATTTTAAATAGCCAATAGCAGGCTGGTTTGCAGGTTGCTTGAATGACAGATAATGGGGAGTTTACAGTATGAATATAATAAATGTCACAAACTTGTGTGCCATTGCTAATCATGATCAAGAGTTCTCTTTGTCAAATATTTCCACACAAAAACATATTCCAGTGGAAATAAAAAATTTGGATCTAGGTGTAGACTAGCAGAATGAGAAGAAAATACATAACCCACAGATTACCAGAATAATTGGGCAAAATTATGTTTGGTCATTTGTGTCCATTTTCTGCCTGCCTTTCAGAAATGTACCTACCTAGCTAAGAGTTAGGTTGTATTGACTTGCCTGTAACAATTAACTGTCTCAGTTGTTGGTTTTCTTCTTCCAAGTGCTTAATCTGGTTTTCCATTTTCCTAAATGTTCCTGCGGCTTCATCCTCGTCTTGCTTATCTTTCATAGCATCAAGTAACTGCCTTGCAGCAGCTGTTTCTGCCTGTCTGCGTATTGTTTTCTGTGATTTAGCCTACAACATTTTGAGAATAGTCACTAACACAAAGGAACATGTCATATTACAAACTTAAATTTAGGATTAATACAATTATCAGTAACAAATCTAGGATATAGCCCCACAATTTACCACTAAAACAATGTTCTCAGGGGCAGACTGACACAGATCACATTATTAGTAATGGCAGCAGCATTAGATGTGCACATGCTATGGTTGGGATAAATGTTGGGATTCATTAATCGACTGATTTGGTTGCCCTGCTCTTTCATAATTCTTACAGTGTTGTATAAAAGTACCCAGGGCCATATTTATTGATTAGATCATGGGCACATATTTTCTTGGGTCCCCTTGCCCCATACCCACCATGCCCAGCCCCTACTCGACACACCCCCACCATGCAATTCCTATTTCCACCCCAAAATTCCAAAAAAAAAAAAAGGGAGAGATGACCCCTCATGAGATGTGAACCTGTGCAAGATGTCACGCAGTCATGCTACATGGTGTATGACAGGGGTGGAACAACACTATGTGATGCCAATAGCATAGTAAACAGAATGGTGTGACCTATGCAGAGGTGGACTGGCAACACATATACTAATCCATACCATCCTCCCTCCTGTAACATCCTCCCCCAGTGTGGGGGTGTGCTGTGCCACCCCCCCCCCCACACTGTACCATGCTCCCTGCTGTATTGTACCACCTCCCCCCCCCCGTACTGTGCCATCCTTCACACCTGGCATGCATCATTCTTCCTCCACACTGTGCCATCTCCCTCAACCCCCATACTTTGCTATCCTTCCCGGTCCTGTATCATCCTTCCTTCTATGCTTCCCAGCCAAATGTCATTCTCTTAGACAGTTGTCTCAGCTCCACACTGTCTCCTTGTAAATCACATGCAAAGCAGCCAGTGTCACAGAAAATGGCAGGCCTGGGATCAGAGAGAGGTCAAAGCAGCTCTCAGGGCAAGACACACCACTTTTTCACACAGCGGAGCCTGCCAACAGTGCAGGAGAAAGTTTAGTATGCATTCTCTGTGGACAAAGCAGAGAACAGGAGCAGAGATGCACAGCACAGCCAATGTTCCTACAGTGACAGGTCCCCTCCCGGCTGAACGTTCAGTCCACCCTTGCACGTGTATATCTTTTGAGTGCTCAAGGGGCAGCTGCTTTGTTCCTCAAAACAATGACTGGGACTGGGGCAACTGTCCCTTTTGCCCTAAGTGAAAGACAGTCTTTAAAGTTCTTATGCTAAAGAAGAGTATCAACCCTACATTAATAATAAAGGCTGTACCTGAACATATACAGGGGTAGATTCGTCCTCTGATGTTGATAATTCTTCTAATCTTCTTTTTGAAATTCTTTTTTCGCTCAAAGGTTTTTCTTTTTTGGCAACAAGGCAATTTAGTTTTCTCATTAGTGAATGTTCTCGATCTAAAAACAAAAAGCATTATACTTTAATCAGAATCAAGACTTTAAATATCTTTATTTAGTAAAAATGTTATAAATTTTTCATGCTTGCACCACATATCTGCAACAAATATCCAGTGTTATTGGTCACATTTGATGTTTTTAAAATTATATTCTAGAGGAAATATAAATAATCAGAATTTTACAGGTCTTTTTCTTAGGAGGCCTAAATACTGTCCATACTAAACTTCAGTCTTTGTGTGTTTTTTCCATTAAAATGTCTAGTGTTATATGGTATTGGATGGACTGAATCGTTACCCAAGTGCACAGCTACACTTAACCACTTGCCGACCGTATACTCGGTACTTGATCCTGCACTTCTGGGTCTGGGGTGTGCACACGCGCTGCCGGCGACCCCCTTCCACTGTGATTGGACAAGGCAGGATCCAATCAGTGGGTCCAGCGGACTTGATGTCTGACAGGACCCGCCGATTGTTCAGGACAGAAGCAGAACAGTGGTCAGAACAAGGCAGACTGTCGTTCTGTCAGAGGGGAAAGTAGTGATCCTGTGTTTCTGCAAATCAGGAACACAGATCTCTGCCTTTCCATAGTACAAGCACCTCCCCCACAGTAACCAAGCACATATTAGGCACACATTTAACCATTTGATTGCCCCTAATGTGAACCCCTTTCCTCTCCAGTGTCATTAGTACAGTAACCGTGCATATTTTTAGCATTGATCACTGAAATAAGGTTACTGGTCCCCCCAAAAAAAAAAAAATTAGTGTCCGATTTGTCCGCCGCAACATTGCAGTTCCGCTATAAGTGGCTGATCACTGCCATTGCTAGTAAAAAATAAATACATTTCCAAGGTTTGTAAACACTATAACTTTTGCAAAAAACCAATCAATATACACTAATTGGGGTTTTTTTCTGTACCAACAGAATACATATTGGCCTAAATGTATGAAGAAATTTGATTTTTTAAATTTTTTTACTGGCTATGTTTAGGAAAGTAAAAAATATTGTTTTTTTTTTTTTTAAATTGTCGGCCTTTTTTTTGTTTAAAGTGGGAAAAAAATAAAATAAAATATCAGAGGTCGTCAAATACCACCAAAAGAAAGTATATGTGAGAAAAAAAGGACATCAATTTTAGTTGGGTACAGTGTTGCACGACCGCGCAATTGTTAGGTAATTTTTCTGGGAAAAAAAAAAGGCTGGGCAAATATGGCTTAAAGAGAAAGAAAACTTCCTCTTCAGACATTTACCTACAGTGAAAATATCTCCTAACTGTGTACCGTTAAGAAGATATCACTGGCACATGCGCTCTGAAAGAGTGGCCACATGGTGCCGTTCTTTCAGAGTCCCGTGCCATAAACTGCTGCTCCCGCGCACATGTGGAAGTGACGTCATTGTGGCTCTGACCAATCACAGCGCCAGAGCCCCACAAGCCTGGAAGAAACTCTGAGAAAATTGTGAGCGGTGGCTGCTGGAACAGCTTCGTTCTAAGGTATTACATAATGCCTTTGTCTTACCGAGTTTTTTTCTGAGTTTACAACCTCTTTAATCTAGCTGAGTGAATTGGTAACCCCTAAAGCATTCTTCTAGTATAGCAGATATATTAAATATATTAATTTACCATCCACATCCAATAGAGTCGCTTCATAGCAAGGCCAACCTCCTGGAGGGCATTTTCCTTGTCGCCATTCCATCATATACGTTTCCTGCCCAGTGATGGTATCATTTTCTTTATAGCCCCTGATCCAGTCACATTTAATCACGCTGTATGTATGTGCATCATCACCTTCTTCCCATCGCACCAAAGCAAATCTTGTCATTGTGCGCAGTGCAGTCCAAACTTCAATGATGCTAAAATAAAACAAAGACCTTGTGGGACACAATTTAATAATGTGATATGGTGATATGGTGATCTTCACCTTTTTTCCACTTGCAAGAAAGGCCATGGTTTTTACTTAATTTGGCAGCCTGACTATTTTTAGTCTCGGTTCACACTGGGGTGACTTGTTGCGCTCCATTAAGTGCAATGAAACTGTTGTAATCTGATCGCCCCAAGTTAGAAAAAGGTTTCTGCGCTACTTGGGGGCAACTTTAGAGTGTCTTGCATTAACTTCTATTGAAGAAATAGTTTGCAAGCTGCGCTGTAATCGCACTGTATGGGGTGGCTTCACCGTCTGGCGACTTTGAAGCCGCCTCAGTGTGAACCAAGCCTTAATGGGTTAGTTCCTGTGATGTTAAAAAAATAAATAAAAAAAGGATCAGTGTCCTGTGTCCATTTTTATTAGTATGATATATTTTAGCAGAAAAAAAAAAACTGTGCATATATAAAATGTCCTCCACCAGTGGGTAATATGGGCTTGCTTGTATTTGTAGTGCACTCATCCTTCCAACAGTATACCACTCTCACCTCACAAGATGGACCAAATGAATATCAGGTCAAACACTCTTTTACATAGGGTTTTCATGCTCTTTTGTATGTATCCTTAAAGGTTAATAAGGATCTCTCATTATTGGTAGTGATGTCGCAAACATAAAATGTAATGTTCGCGAACCGGCGAACCGCCATAGACTTTAATAGGCAGGCGAATTTTAAAACCCACAGGGACTCTTTCTGGCCACAATAGTGATGGAAAAGTTGTTTCAAGGGGACTAACACCTGGACTGTGGCATGCCGGAGGGGGATCCATGGCAAAACTCCCATGGAAAATTACGTAGTTGACGCAGAGTCGGGTTTTAATCCATAAAGGGCATAAATCACCTAACATTCCTAAATTGTTTGGAATAACGTGCTTTAAATCATCCAGTGTGTGTATACGATCAGGTATGATGTTGCATCGATCAGGTAGTGTAAGGGTTACGCCCGCTTCACAGTGACAGACCAAACTCCCTCGTTTAACGCACCGCAAACAACCGCAAACAGACCAGAACCGACCAAAATGGGACAGGAACTGGGCTTTAAGGGTTAGGGTTAAGGTTAGAGGGTT
>NC_138779.1:145312212-145322478 GCF_965119305.1 Pelophylax lessonae | reverse complement strand
ACACTGGCAGAGAAGGGGTTAACATCAGGGCGATCAAAGGGTTAAATGTGTGCCTTGGAAGTGCTTTCTGTGTGGAGGAGGTGCTCTGACTGGGGGAAGACTTAGCAGGAACATAAGATCTCCATCTTCCCCTCTGACAGAACGGCGGTCTGCCTGGTTTACATAGGCAGACCTCCATTATGCCGCTCTGCTGAACAATCGCGGACTGCCTGTGAACATCGGGTGCGCACCCCAGACGCTGTGCACAAAATCATATAGGTACGTGAATTGGAGCAGAAGAGCAATGCCCCGCAGTATATGTATGTGGGGTGGTCAGCAAGTGGTTAAATAAGATACTTCATTTTGACACAACACTAAAATTGGCTTACTGTCTACCTGTCAAAGCTGATGTTTTCACTGGGTCTAACTGCACCCGCTTCTCTCCATCTGTCAGCCGCTTAGAAGCACCACCTTTAAAGTTACTTTTTAATAGGGTTTCCGTGTCAAATAAACACACAAGAACAGCTCTAACAAATGCTGAAGCAGTACGACATTGATGTGCTGCAGTCCACTGCGGTACAGACAAGTACACACCAGTTCCAGGATGCAGCTCCATCTGCAATGAGATAAATGGCGTATTAGGAACTAGATACTTCTTTAAATTTAAATGACAGAGTTTTTAAAATGAACGATTAACAATTCTGCAAACAATGTGGAATGCAAGATATTGAAACCTTCAAAACAAAATGTTAAAGAAGCCTGGTTCTCAGGTTGTGGATAGTGAACCAACGTTCAGTGGATCACCACATGCCTTCCACTGCACTAGATGAGGTTCCTTAGCCTCCCCATAGCACACTGTCAAGTTTTCACACTGAGCTGCCATTCAGAATATTTTTACCAAAGTGTCAGTTTGCAGTGGGGTGGTGTTATGGCCATGAGAGAGCTCCACCCATATGTGCATTGCATACAGCTCCATCACATGCCCTGTGGAGACTGGTGCCCGGACCAGAGCTACACCGCATTCTTGCTCTTAGCACCTATATGGTGCATGCAAGGGAGCTGTACAAGTAATGCACATATTGATGTAGCTTATTTATAGCACAACAAACCACGACCCAGCCCTGTGTGATTATTTTAGTTTACCATGCAATTGCACCTACCACGCATTCTGATGTGGGAAGTGCATTTCCATTTATTTGAATGGCACCCCAAATGCACCTCCCACACACAGTTTGATAGCCCGCAACGCAATGCTGTGCATGCTTGTGTGGTGCAATTTGGGTCATCAGGTGTTGACCAAGGATGAATGTCGGTCCTGAGGTCTCATAGGTTGAGAACCACTGTTATAGAAAATGCAATAGCAATTTGAATCTATCTCTGCATGTTTTCTACTTTATACATTTCTTCTTGGTGAATAAATTGAGGGAGCTTTAAACTTGCTAATGTCGTCTTGCATGATTTTGTCATGTGCAACTAATTTCAAATAGCACTTAAAAATAAATCCCCCCGAATATTCAAGTGTGGGAAAAAAGAAGACAACCTGTTTAGGTCTAGAGTACGATGCTTGACAAGGAGATGAGCTCAACTCTTCAGATGAAATGGATGCTGATGCATACGATGCCCCCACACAGGATGAACTGCCACCTTCATTCTTCAGTGCTATCAGCTGCGCTGTTGTGTTTTTCAGTGTATCTAATACACCAGGCAGCTCTATGGAAATGCATTAGTTTAGTTACAAATACTTTTAAGAAGCAATCTATTTTCTCACTATATCTATTCATTTGTTAGAAATTGATTACTTATGTAAAATGTATCTATATATGATTAGAGGGTTTCCTCCAGTATGCTGCTGGCTCCCCACTAGACCACTAGATCAAAAATATTTCAGTAGGGTTTCCCAAGGTAAAAGTGAGCATGTCCCACAAAATACAAACTTACATGTGCAGTATGTAGTTACCACAGTGCACTTACTGATACTATAAAGAACGCAGTACAGTAATCGAACACCTAACTATCCCCGAGGTACTGTTGTTTCTGGTTGATTGAGAGCTAATAGTAACTCTCGAGCAACCCCCCCCCCATGACATCCTGTTCCCCCTCTCTCCCCCCATGGCCTGACTGACCTGCTGACAAGCTTCCTCAGCCAACAGGTGAATGTAAGCAGCTGGGAGCAATAGTGAAACTGCTATTGGCCATTTCAAATTACAATAGCCAACAACAGGCTGGCTATTGTACCTGAACAGAGGAGTGGACCAGAGAGAGAAAGTTCTCGGATTCACCTCTCTATTTAGTGGGCGGGCATAGCCAGCCTGCTAGTGTAATTTTAAATAGCCAATAGCAGGCTGGTTTGCAGGTTGCTTGAATGACAGATAATGGGGAGTTTACAGTATGAATATAATAAATGTCACAAACTTGTGTGCCATTGCTAATCATGATCAAGAGTTCTCTTTGTCAAATATTTCCACACAAAAACATATTCCAGTGGAAATAAAAAATTTGGATCTAGGTGTAGACTAGCAGAATGAGAAGAAAATACATAACCCACAGATTACCAGAATAATTGGGCAAAATTATGTTTGGTCATTTGTGTCCATTTTCTGCCTGCCTTTCAGAAATGTACCTACCTAGCTAAGAGTTAGGTTGTATTGACTTGCCTGTAACAATTAACTGTCTCAGTTGTTGGTTTTCTTCTTCCAAGTGCTTAATCTGGTTTTCCATTTTCCTAAATGTTCCTGCGGCTTCATCCTCGTCTTGCTTATCTTTCATAGCATCAAGTAACTGCCTTGCAGCAGCTGTTTCTGCCTGTCTGCGTATTGTTTTCTGTGATTTAGCCTACAACATTTTGAGAATAGTCACTAACACAAAGGAACATGTCATATTACAAACTTAAATTTAGGATTAATACAATTATCAGTAACAAATCTAGGATATAGCCCCACAATTTACCACTAAAACAATGTTCTCAGGGGCAGACTGACACAGATCACATTATTAGTAATGGCAGCAGCATTAGATGTGCACATGCTATGGTTGGGATAAATGTTGGGATTCATTAATCGACTGATTTGGTTGCCCTGCTCTTTCATAATTCTTACAGTGTTGTATAAAAGTACCCAGGGCCATATTTATTGATTAGATCATGGGCACATATTTTCTTGGGTCCCCTTGCCCCATACCCACCATGCCCAGCCCCTACTCGACACACCCCCACCATGCAATTCCTATTTCCACCCCAAAATTCCAAAAAAAAAAAAAGGGAGAGATGACCCCTCATGAGATGTGAACCTGTGCAAGATGTCACGCAGTCATGCTACATGGTGTATGACAGGGGTGGAACAACACTATGTGATGCCAATAGCATAGTAAACAGAATGGTGTGACCTATGCAGAGGTGGACTGGCAACACATATACTAATCCATACCATCCTCCCTCCTGTAACATCCTCCCCCAGTGTGGGGGTGTGCTGTGCCACCCCCCCCCCCACACTGTACCATGCTCCCTGCTGTATTGTACCACCTCCCCCCCCCCGTACTGTGCCATCCTTCACACCTGGCATGCATCATTCTTCCTCCACACTGTGCCATCTCCCTCAACCCCCATACTTTGCTATCCTTCCCGGTCCTGTATCATCCTTCCTTCTATGCTTCCCAGCCAAATGTCATTCTCTTAGACAGTTGTCTCAGCTCCACACTGTCTCCTTGTAAATCACATGCAAAGCAGCCAGTGTCACAGAAAATGGCAGGCCTGGGATCAGAGAGAGGTCAAAGCAGCTCTCAGGGCAAGACACACCACTTTTTCACACAGCGGAGCCTGCCAACAGTGCAGGAGAAAGTTTAGTATGCATTCTCTGTGGACAAAGCAGAGAACAGGAGCAGAGATGCACAGCACAGCCAATGTTCCTACAGTGACAGGTCCCCTCCCGGCTGAACGTTCAGTCCACCCTTGCACGTGTATATCTTTTGAGTGCTCAAGGGGCAGCTGCTTTGTTCCTCAAAACAATGACTGGGACTGGGGCAACTGTCCCTTTTGCCCTAAGTGAAAGACAGTCTTTAAAGTTCTTATGCTAAAGAAGAGTATCAACCCTACATTAATAATAAAGGCTGTACCTGAACATATACAGGGGTAGATTCGTCCTCTGATGTTGATAATTCTTCTAATCTTCTTTTTGAAATTCTTTTTTCGCTCAAAGGTTTTTCTTTTTTGGCAACAAGGCAATTTAGTTTTCTCATTAGTGAATGTTCTCGATCTAAAAACAAAAAGCATTATACTTTAATCAGAATCAAGACTTTAAATATCTTTATTTAGTAAAAATGTTATAAATTTTTCATGCTTGCACCACATATCTGCAACAAATATCCAGTGTTATTGGTCACATTTGATGTTTTTAAAATTATATTCTAGAGGAAATATAAATAATCAGAATTTTACAGGTCTTTTTCTTAGGAGGCCTAAATACTGTCCATACTAAACTTCAGTCTTTGTGTGTTTTTTCCATTAAAATGTCTAGTGTTATATGGTATTGGATGGACTGAATCGTTACCCAAGTGCACAGCTACACTTAACCACTTGCCGACCGTATACTCGGTACTTGATCCTGCACTTCTGGGTCTGGGGTGTGCACACGCGCTGCCGGCGACCCCCTTCCACTGTGATTGGACAAGGCAGGATCCAATCAGTGGGTCCAGCGGACTTGATGTCTGACAGGACCCGCCGATTGTTCAGGACAGAAGCAGAACAGTGGTCAGAACAAGGCAGACTGTCGTTCTGTCAGAGGGGAAAGTAGTGATCCTGTGTTTCTGCAAATCAGGAACACAGATCTCTGCCTTTCCATAGTACAAGCACCTCCCCCACAGTAACCAAGCACATATTAGGCACACATTTAACCATTTGATTGCCCCTAATGTGAACCCCTTTCCTCTCCAGTGTCATTAGTACAGTAACCGTGCATATTTTTAGCATTGATCACTGAAATAAGGTTACTGGTCCCCCCAAAAAAAAAAAAATTAGTGTCCGATTTGTCCGCCGCAACATTGCAGTTCCGCTATAAGTGGCTGATCACTGCCATTGCTAGTAAAAAATAAATACATTTCCAAGGTTTGTAAACACTATAACTTTTGCAAAAAACCAATCAATATACACTAATTGGGGTTTTTTTCTGTACCAACAGAATACATATTGGCCTAAATGTATGAAGAAATTTGATTTTTTAAATTTTTTTACTGGCTATGTTTAGGAAAGTAAAAAATATTGTTTTTTTTTTTTTTAAATTGTCGGCCTTTTTTTTGTTTAAAGTGGGAAAAAAATAAAATAAAATATCAGAGGTCGTCAAATACCACCAAAAGAAAGTATATGTGAGAAAAAAAGGACATCAATTTTAGTTGGGTACAGTGTTGCACGACCGCGCAATTGTTAGGTAATTTTTCTGGGAAAAAAAAAAGGCTGGGCAAATATGGCTTAAAGAGAAAGAAAACTTCCTCTTCAGACATTTACCTACAGTGAAAATATCTCCTAACTGTGTACCGTTAAGAAGATATCACTGGCACATGCGCTCTGAAAGAGTGGCCACATGGTGCCGTTCTTTCAGAGTCCCGTGCCATAAACTGCTGCTCCCGCGCACATGTGGAAGTGACGTCATTGTGGCTCTGACCAATCACAGCGCCAGAGCCCCACAAGCCTGGAAGAAACTCTGAGAAAATTGTGAGCGGTGGCTGCTGGAACAGCTTCGTTCTAAGGTATTACATAATGCCTTTGTCTTACCGAGTTTTTTTCTGAGTTTACAACCTCTTTAATCTAGCTGAGTGAATTGGTAACCCCTAAAGCATTCTTCTAGTATAGCAGATATATTAAATATATTAATTTACCATCCACATCCAATAGAGTCGCTTCATAGCAAGGCCAACCTCCTGGAGGGCATTTTCCTTGTCGCCATTCCATCATATACGTTTCCTGCCCAGTGATGGTATCATTTTCTTTATAGCCCCTGATCCAGTCACATTTAATCACGCTGTATGTATGTGCATCATCACCTTCTTCCCATCGCACCAAAGCAAATCTTGTCATTGTGCGCAGTGCAGTCCAAACTTCAATGATGCTAAAATAAAACAAAGACCTTGTGGGACACAATTTAATAATGTGATATGGTGATATGGTGATCTTCACCTTTTTTCCACTTGCAAGAAAGGCCATGGTTTTTACTTAATTTGGCAGCCTGACTATTTTTAGTCTCGGTTCACACTGGGGTGACTTGTTGCGCTCCATTAAGTGCAATGAAACTGTTGTAATCTGATCGCCCCAAGTTAGAAAAAGGTTTCTGCGCTACTTGGGGGCAACTTTAGAGTGTCTTGCATTAACTTCTATTGAAGAAATAGTTTGCAAGCTGCGCTGTAATCGCACTGTATGGGGTGGCTTCACCGTCTGGCGACTTTGAAGCCGCCTCAGTGTGAACCAAGCCTTAATGGGTTAGTTCCTGTGATGTTAAAAAAATAAATAAAAAAAGGATCAGTGTCCTGTGTCCATTTTTATTAGTATGATATATTTTAGCAGAAAAAAAAAAACTGTGCATATATAAAATGTCCTCCACCAGTGGGTAATATGGGCTTGCTTGTATTTGTAGTGCACTCATCCTTCCAACAGTATACCACTCTCACCTCACAAGATGGACCAAATGAATATCAGGTCAAACACTCTTTTACATAGGGTTTTCATGCTCTTTTGTATGTATCCTTAAAGGTTAATAAGGATCTCTCATTATTGGTAGTGATGTCGCAAACATAAAATGTAATGTTCGCGAACCGGCGAACCGCCATAGACTTTAATAGGCAGGCGAATTTTAAAACCCACAGGGACTCTTTCTGGCCACAATAGTGATGGAAAAGTTGTTTCAAGGGGACTAACACCTGGACTGTGGCATGCCGGAGGGGGATCCATGGCAAAACTCCCATGGAAAATTACGTAGTTGACGCAGAGTCGGGTTTTAATCCATAAAGGGCATAAATCACCTAACATTCCTAAATTGTTTGGAATAACGTGCTTTAAATCATCCAGTGTGTGTATACGATCAGGTATGATGTTGCATCGATCAGGTAGTGTAAGGGTTACGCCCGCTTCACAGTGACAGACCAAACTCCCTCGTTTAACGCACCGCAAACAACCGCAAACAGACCAGAACCGACCAAAATGGGACAGGAACTGGGCTTTAAGGGTTAGGGTTAAGGTTAGAGGGTTAGGGTTATGGTTAGAGGGTTAGGGTTAGTGTTAGGGGATAGGGTTAGGGTTATGGTGAGATACTTAGGGTTAGAGTTAGTTACCCTACCCCTACCCCTCTAACCTTAAAGAGGAAGTAAAGTAAAAAAAAAAAAAACCGAGAAAAAAAAAGCCCTGTAAAGAGAAAGGCATAATGAGCTAGTATGCATCGCATACTAGCTCATTATGTAGTACTTACCTTAAAACGAAGCCCCCGCCGTGCCGCCACCTCAGCGACAGGACGGCGACATGTCCTGCCGTCCCGCTTCCGGGTTCGCGTCCTCCGGCCATCTGATTGGCCGGAGGCGCGACTACATCACTTCCGCGCATGCGCGGGAGCCGCCGTTCACGGCACTGAGCTCTGAAGGAACGGCACGGATGGCCGTTCCCTCAGAGCGCCTGCGCCGATGACGTCATCGGCAGTTTGCGCTGTAAATATCTCCTAAACGGTGCAAGTTTGGGAGATATTTATAGCACCTATAGGTAAGCCTTAATATAGGCTTACCTATAGGTAAAAGTTATACAACCTCTTTAACCGTCTAACCCTAAGCGCTAAAAATAACCCTAACCTTAGCCCTGACCCTAACCCTAGCCCTAACCCTAACCCTAACTCTAATTTTTTTTCTGGTTCTGGACATGCTACAGAGCTGAAACTTCACAGGTACACTTTTTAGACCCCCAGACACTAAATCACACAAAAAAAGTTCTTAAAAATTGTCATTTTTGATAGAGAGCCAATGATTGGAAAACTTAAAAAAAAATTTCTTTGGATTTGGTGTCTGGGGGGTCTAAAAAGTGTATCTGTGAAGTTTCAGCTCTGTAGCATGTCCAGAACCAGAAAAAAAAGATAATTTTTCAGTAGAGCAGGGATGGTGGGAACCCCTTTTACACCTATATGATCTTTTTTTTTCATGTAAGTTAGTGATGGAAGATGCAACACACATTATATATGTTTGTGTGTGTGTGAATATATATATATATATAGACAAAGAGAAAAGGAAGAATCAGTGGAAGATGTCCCTACTGGATGAACCATAGATATATGAGTAAAATTGATAGAAAGATAAATACTTCTTAAAATCTTCTATAATCATAAAAATGTAAATATGTGCAACTGTGAAAAATGCTTATTTTGTAAGATAAAAGTTGATGGTAAAATACTTTTAAAATTATATACAAAGGTGCTCCTATAATAAATAATCAAGATCTTAAAGATAAAGCATCTTGATAAGATGATAGATGAAGTGATGTGAAAACTCAAGTGAGTGCCCTCTGAAGAGTGAACCCCTACAACCAGAAGGTTGCACAATGGGTATGTGAAATTAAGATCATAAAGTGAAAAATCTTTTTAAGAAGATAAATTAAGTGGTAAATGAAAATCGGGTAAGTGCCCTCTAAAAAGTGAACCCCTACAACCAAACAAGTTGTACAACGGGTATATGAAATAAAGTTGAAAATTTGCCAGTGAAAATAGCGAATGAATAACAATAAGTGCCGGTTCACACTGATGCGGCTGCGGCGATCGCATGTAATGTCGGAGCGCACTGCTCCTTCATTACATGCGATCGGCTGTGCGGTGCGAGTTTAGCCATACACTTTGTATGGCTAAATTCGCACCACACCCGCAGCAAAGACGCACAGGACCCTTTTTTGCAGCCACATCAGGATCGGATCGCACAGCGGTTCACACTTGTGCGATCCGATCCTGTGCGAACTGCAAGATCGCACTGCAATATGCGATCAAACTGGGGGTGTCGCTAAGATTACATTGACACCCCCTGCGTATCGCATATGGCAGTGTGAACTGCCAGGGGTGCGTTTGCGATGCGGGAACAGGCTGCGAATTCGCAGCCTTCCCGCATCGCATAAGTGTGAAGCGGGGCTTAATGTGCCAGTGAAATAGCAAGTAAATAACAATCTGTTGATCTCCAAGTGTCCAAATGGGAGAAGCCGTGGTGACGTCACTTCCAGTCTACGGCTGAGAGCGGAAGTAGAGCAACGGACCGCAACAGCGGGATCCCCTGCAATATTTTATGAATGCTGTTATCTCTCTACCTAAGTGTAAGTGTCATTTTATTCGATTAACCACTTAAGCCCCGGAAGATTTTACCCCCTTCCTGACCAGGGTTTTTTTTGCGATTTTTTTACTGCGTGACTTTAACAGACAATTGCGCGGTCGTGCGATGCTGTACCTACACAGATTTCACGTCCTTTTTTTCCCACAAACAGAGCTTTCTTTTGGTGGTATTTGATCACCTGTGCGATTTTTTGATCACGCGCTATAAACAAAAAAAAGAGTGTAAATTTTGCAAAAATAGCAATATTTTTCACATTTTTTTATATGAAATTCCCCCCCAAAAAAATGTAAAAATCAAATTTTTTAAAATTTTCGGCCAATTTGTTTTATGCTACATATGTTTGGTAAAAAAAAACAAAACGCAAAAAGCGTATTTTGATTGGTTTGTGCAAAAGTTATCGTGTTATGGTGTTTTTTTTTTTTTTAACGAGTAATGGCGGCGATCTGCGATTTTTTTTGCGGGACTGCGACATTGCGGCGGACAGATCGGACCCTTGACTGACATTTTTGACACTTTTGGGGTTACCAGTGACATTACTGCAGTAATCAGTGCTATATATATGCACTGTTACTGCAAAATGACACTGGCAGGGAAGGGGTTAACTGTATTGGAGAGGGAGGGGTTAAGTGTGTCCTAGGGGTGTGTTTCTAACTGTGATGGGACATGTGTACTATTGTAAAAACAGAGATCAACGGTCCTACATAGTAGAACCGTCTGATCTCCATTTTTACACAGGGGAGAATGACAGGAGGCTTGTTTACATAAGCCGCCCGCCTTTCTCCCGCTCTACCGACGATCGTAGTGTGACCGGCGGACATCGGGTCCGCCGGTCACACGCGCAGACTCTTTAGTGAACGAGCCGGGGCGGGCGTGCGCTCACCCGCTATTGGCTCACAAACCGGTCACAGGCTAGTGACGTATATATACGTCACTTTGCCTGGCCAGGGCTGACCGCCGCAGTATATC